>NC_073723.1:52672323-52872323 GCF_023634155.1 Falco peregrinus | reverse complement strand
AAAAGAATTCTAGGACCGAAAACTGTATCTTAACAAAAGTAATGTCCCATGTCTGAAATTTTTCACTTAATTCTTCAGCTCCCAAGCCTACATACATCCTCTTACTATTCCATGTAGTTGCACTTTCAGGCATTAATTATGATTTTTCATTATGCATGTTTCAGAATTGCACTAGATTTTACATTATGTGAAAACAAATTGTGGGAAACTTTTTTTTAATTGCCACATCCATAATAGAAAATGCAGAAAAGAATTTCTTCCAAATTAGAACAGCACCCTTGGCAAAAATAAAGTGCATTTGAAATATTATGAGTGAAGAAATTACAATCAAAACTGGTTTGCAATCTTAGAAAGAGCTTTGTGGTTGTAGAAAGAATAATTAATAATTGATTTAATTTTGTAAAAATAATTTTTAGACCATTACAATAGTTCTCATTGATGGTATTTAAAATACAGCAAGGGTTAATTTGCTTTTGATTATGTGTATGGCTTGGTTTACAATGAAGAAACATAAAACTATCCTTTAAAATTTCTGTTAACCTTCCACTTTTACATCCCCTTGATTTTCACTCAGAGTATTATTACTGTAATGGCACCCAACCTCTAGCTATGCATATTCCTCAGAAGGGAAGGTACATGACTTCCCTATGAGCCAATAAAATCAGTGGGATGGTTATTTGGGTAATACTACCAGCACTTCCCACAGGACAGCATGTAAGTCGATACCCTAAGACTATCCAGGAGCATGGGGTAAGATTCAAAAGTCTATCTTCTAACATGGGAGTCCCACATACCAGTGTAGCACGCTGTTGGAAGCCATTGAGTCAATTAATTAAAGACAATTTTATAGCCAGACTATTTGCTATCCTTACCTCACACACACAAAAAATAGCCTAAAGGGAGCAACAGCTCTCTAGCTTTTAAAAAAATCCCCTTTCATCATATATCTTCAAATGTAGCTCTTGAGTTTACGTGGATGTGCTGCAACAAAGCTCTTCCGTAACATTAATACTGATTAACAGTATTTTTTGAAAGTAAAAGATGGAAACTGCTCTGAAGGTATTAGTGCAGCAAGACTGACAAGAATCACTAGAAGACAAGATAACCTAAATAGATTAATAGTAAATGATAAAAGACACCCACTGGATTTTACCTAATACCATCATGATAAACGGCCCCCTGGATCTAAGTTTGTTTTCCCTATTTCTTAATTCAGCTTTCAGCAGTATATTATCATACTTCCATAACAATCTCTTCTGAAATATGCCATTTTGTAGATTATGTCATCAGTAATATTCTCAGTATCTAATGAAACAACATATCATGACTAGCTATTAGAACTGGACATGGATTTTCTGATATATCATTCCTCAGATGGAAAATGCTTTTCTATAAAAAAAGAAAATGCTTATAGGAACATGTTGATTTGTTTTAAAATGAAAAACATTTAAGTTAAGATAAAAACATACCGAGCAAACATTTGCAGACTAAACATTTTTTTAGTGAAAACTGATTCAAAACTCTAATATCTGTATCTATAAAATTTGAAATAAACATTTTAAAAAAAAGCATATTCCCCCTTTTTTAAACTTTCTGCACTGTGATAAGGAAACAATCTTGCCATTCCATTAAAGGAATTTCCAAATGTCCTTTTATATATCCGAGAAATCCTCATTCAGTTTTAGATGAAACATCACTGACCTTGGTGCAGTTTTAAGGTACAATGCTAAAGAAAGATCAAGTTATTACCATTGCCTTTCCCAGTATCATGCAACAGTAAAATTCATGGAAAATCTAGAAACAGTTGGGATGTAAGAATAATTTAGTGGAAGGCTAATGTTAGTAGAATTAGGAAGTTATGATATTGCTACTATATCAAAGCAAAAAGAAAGTAAAAGTATCAGCATATCTGTTAATGCTTTGGGTAACAGCATTTAATGTGTTTACCAAAAGCACAAGGCTGTACATAAAGATGTCTGACTTTAAAGATTTATACATCTGAACTTCAGAAATATATTATTATGTGTCCAACAGCAAATACTGATGAAGACAAATTTCATATTTCAAGAGATTTTTGGTCATTCAAAATGTCTTGCTATTCAAAATCCACAGTAATCGTTTTTACCATTACTTCAATTGAAAGTACAATAATCACATTAGCAGCAGAAAAGAAGAGCAAGCGGGCTTGTTTTGAGGTTAAGAAAACAAGGCACAACATAATCATTCTGAATGTGATCCAAACTCATTATGAATTGTTATGTCAAAGAAGTCTTATCTGTGTGTTTAATACAGCACGTATCAGCACTGAACCGAATGGCAATATGATAGGGGACTGTACTGTCTCTATAGAACATAAGGTAATGAGGTGCTATGAGAGTAGGTGCAAATAGCGCAGTGATAAAATACACCTGTAATGTATAACTTCATCATTATACATGTAAATTTTGCGGCATTTAGTAGCATGCATATTAGTAAAACAAAAGTCACACCTTGTATTTAGCTGTGACATTTGTTCCGTTTATGTGTCATAGTCTTACCACCTGGCAGCCTTTTCTCCTGTGAGAAGACAGAATCCAGGTCTGCAAATGGGTGACTCAGCTCTCCAGCCACATCACACACGATGTGTGTCCCTGCAAGAACCAGGCACGCTGATTCTTCAGTTTAGCAGCCTATTCAGTCCTGATCATGAACAGACTGTTTCTATCCTTCAGTGTACCGCAAGTCACCCCACAAGATCTCTTTCTCTGTCTGGATCTGTGCTGAAGCCACTGGTTTCTTACACAGATTCTCTATCCATTCTTCAACTCCATTTCCCTTTATGATGCTGACAACAAGGGTCTCTAGTTTCCTCACCAAGTTTCTGGCCAGTTTATTTCTTTATAAAAGATTGTTTAATCACCTTTATGGACTTAACTGTTCTATCTAGCCTCCAGGAGAGAGGGACCTCTTGCTTGAATAAAGATGCCACTCTCTATCCTCTTCCTGTCAAGTTATTCAAACCTTTTTTTTTAATTGGCAAAAAGTTTTTCCTTCCTCTTGTTCTTGCTTACTGGCTTTTATTCACCCTCACAAAATCTACAAGTCACCACAAAAAGGCCATTTTATTGGATCTTTTCATAGATCTCAGGCTGGGATTTTCAATCTCACTGGTCTTTCCATTTATTACTGCATCATGCTCTTCTGCATATGGTGTAATGGTTCATACCTGTTCATCTTAAAAATGAGATAATGAGGATAACTGGTAATTCTAACCTCCAAACGGTATTCTTAGCTGTGCACCCCTAACTTTTTGTAACATGTACACCTGCATTTCTCCTTAAGCAGACAGAACTATGAATTAACTTTCCATTTTCAGAGTCAAGAGTTTGTCTTCCTGCTTAAATCTGACCCTGAGTCAACCAAAGCATCCAACAGTACTTCTCCCAAACTAAAAGATACAACTTATGTTGAATTGTTTGAGAATTTGTTTTCACCTTAGCTATGAACATGTATGACATTACTATACATATTCACAGCCTATATAGGAAACATCCCCTTTTAGTTTTTGCACTTCATGACACTTGGAACAAAGCATTCTAATTTTTTCAACTACCAAGACAGGCAGTTCTCATTCAGTATATTTCACTAGAATTTCTAGAAACCCTAGATCAGATCCTCTTGAACTGCCTCTTATAGTCTGTACTCAAAAGTTAGGGCATTGTTTTTTAATGTTTTCTCCCCATGGGGTTAATCCTGTGATGACTACTTTTTCAGCCACTCATCTCTCACCTTAAAAATATGCTTAGTCTATCCCTATTAAATTATCTATCAGTTGGGGTTTAAATGGTCTCACCCAGCTTCAGACTCAGAAGCAGACTGTGAAATCTGGTCTAACATGTATGCTCCGTTACTACTTCAGTAAACCAGCTTTCATCTCCAGACCCTGGGTGACAAAGCCTCATAATCATTGTACCACATTCCCTGATGTCATGACTTTTACAGGAACTGTTCAGTCCAAAATTCAGAATTCAGAATTTTCAGAATGAAAAATGCTTTTTCATTCAACCCTGATTAAAGGAGAAAATTTATCTTTATCATTCAATACCAAAGCAAGGTAAATTATTTGAATTTTTACAGTCAGAAAAACTTCTGAAAGCTGGTCAAGTGACTTTTTCCAGAGAGCCACACTGGTCATCCTTCAAAAGCCATAGCACAACTTCTGCACATCACAGCCAGCCTCCTTGAAGAGCCTGCCTGTTAATCCCAGCTCCAGTGCCCTCAAGTACTTTCTCCACCCACTGGTATGAGGCCTTGTGCCCATTTCTGCTGGGTAACAAACTGAAGAACCTGCTAAATATTTTTGTGTGTCCATAAGGTACTGAAGGAATATTTGGCTTTGCTGTTGTTATTACCACCAGTTTAGTCTTTCCTGACCAGTTAGAAAAAGAGAATAAATGAGCTTGATGTGAAGACAGAGAGAGAGACCTTTCTGATATAATAGAAATATTTAGGACATATTCTATTTTTCTTTTCTTAATTAAAAAAAAAATCAAATGGATTAGTGGAGTTTGGGATTTTATGGATATGAATAAACACTTTTAACTGCATTTTACATAAAAATTATGAAGAATGACATAAAAATAACTAAGTCATAACAAGGTAAATATTCAAAGGGTGACAGTGCGCACCTCCATCCTAGCTGTAGGCCTGGATGGGAAGCTGTCATCAGAGAGACTAGCAACACGTTCCAGTAAAAACTAAAACTGGCTCTCAGGTATGCAGCTTATTTCTGCTTACATTTAGCCACCAAAAGCTTAGCATAACCTGATAACTCCAACATTAATTTAACAAAGAAATACTGGTAAGAGCTCTGCACTTCATGCAATACACGTAATTCAGCGTCTTAAGGAGATGGGAGAAAAGACGAGATAGTATGAAATGAGACGCATTAGTAGAAACAAATCTGGATGTCCTGAGAAGGCAACAACAAAGGTACCACACCAAATTATCCTTATAGCTATTTTTGAAGTGAAGGTGATGATGAGCAAGTCAACATACCAGCAAGTATTTTTTACCTCAGAATTAATTTAACACAACAAAGGAGCCAAATTTGGTATTTTGAAATGACTAGTATCTCTGTAAAAATTAATGAAGTAGTAATCTCTATTTTTTTACAAAACATGTTATTGTTGTTGATATTTCCCCTTCTTTCATATTCTGATCAGTACAGATTTTGTGAAAACAAACAAAATCAGTAATTAATACATCGGACATAGAAAGTAAAAGTGAATACTAAAGAGAATGTAATTGAGAAACTTACTTTATCTAAACTGTTCTAAGCCAACTGAGAAAACTATATGATGGGCATAAAAGTAAAGAACACAAGATTAAAAGTGTTTTAATTATTTTTAACACAGCTACAATTGCAAAAATCTTAATCTGGGAATGTGTCCCCAAAGGAGAAACATTTGATGTTATTATTTTTGTGTAAAACCAAACAAAATTATACATCAAGAATTAGGCAATTATCCATTTTCTTAGGAAAAAGTTTAAATATGAAGATGATACAGAAAATAACTTAGAGAATTGCACTCGCACCTGATTTCTCTGAAGATTTTGTGGTTATTACCACTGTGCATTTTATACTTCTATTTCAGATAGCTCTGATTCCTCAGTTACATCTACACAGACTCTGGGTCCCATTTGCCAGTTACCAACCACAGCACCTAAGATACAGGTGAGTGTCTTGTTAAGATGTAGCTCCTAACAGTTCAGAAACAGCATTACCCAAAAGACCAAAGTTTGACTGCTGCACTATCAAGATTTTTGCATACACTGAGCACTATTCTTGTACTTAAGTGATTAAAAAGGAATGGAAACTTATTGATGCTGATCATAGTCAAAATTATCTGAGATTTATTTATTACTGAGCACTTGGTGAAAAGGAGAAAAAGATTTTCAAGTCAGAAGAAGTGATGTCTTGTTTTTTCTTTCCAAGAGGTATCCACAAATCAAAGCAAAAGAAAACAGGGAAGAGAAAGTATACAACAGCCCTAAGCATTAATGAATAATTGAAAGTGCTAAAGCAAATTAACAATTTTATAATTTTCCTAGAATTACTTCTTTACTCACAGAAATATAGAAGTCTACTATAGAAAATCAGTAATTTCTTTATTTGGAAATACTTGCATATGGACAAGAAAATACTAGTTATTTCAAACTTTTGATAAAACTAGTATCCTTTTTAGACCTAAAAAGGGCCAGAACTAACCAAATAATTGCTTCACTTCTCACGTAAAGAAACACAGCTCTGATAATACTCACTTCTGAATAGTTCAGGCTTTTCTTTCTAATCTGTAGTAATTCTCCATACTTCCTACTTTAACCTTTTCTCATACTCTGCTAGCTCACCTTGGAGATGATTAAATACCATCTGAACGTTTTGCTGCTTAAACATCACACCACTTAAATTTTTCCTTTGAAAAAAAAAATATTCAATTAAGTAATCAAGATATTCTGCTATACTGTTTTTTTAGTCTAATTTTATAATAGATAAAACAGTCTCTTTTTGTAAATAGTGATACTCAAAAAAAAAAAGAGGTCTATGATGGAGCTTATCATTAATGTTTTGACCACTTAAAGTTACTCTGCCTATGAATCCATATCCAATGTGTTTATTGAGATACATAACTCTCACAATTTTAAAAAATAACTTACATTTTTAAAACAACTTTCTAGTGAATGGACTGGTTGACTCCCACATGCAAAGTATCTGTTTGATTAATTGTATTCTGAGACACAGAGTGAGCCCATGACCAGTGCCATATTGGGTAACAACTATTTTATTATTTATTGGGACTGGAAGTAGGATCTTCACATCATTTGTGTAATATTTTGTTCCTATCTCTGTCCATACCTAGTATGATTTCTTTCTTCCGTACATATAAAATGTGTTAGGCAATTTTAAGAGGTTTTCACTTTTACTAACATTCTGATCTCTCAGAGTCTGTATTTCTGTTAATTTTAGACAGAAGCATATTTTTATAAAAAGAAAAAAAGTATTTCTAAGCGATTTTCTGCAAGATAACCTAAACTAGAGGCTTGTAGGTAATGTAACAGTTGGCTGCATAATAAAGACTGTATCACAATGTGCACAGACAAAAGGAAATTTGAGACAAGTTTAAGCCTACTTTTTCTAATTTTAAGGATTTGTTGTGTAAAGTCAATGTTGTTTTGACACTAAAATAAAATATTTTTAATTTTAAAACAAATCAACCAGTCTGCTAAAGGGAAAAATCTATCATGTAAATATTATGCTGACCGCTCAGGAGCCATTTACGCTGTCAAACTAGGAACAGCTGGGACCAATAATAAGCAGTTATCCTTCTTATTGATTAGCTGATACTTGACAGAACAGATGTGTTTAGGAGTTTTGGAATTTAGTTCTAAATTCTGGAGGTCACAAGATCCTCCTCACAGTCTCTTCTGAGACTGTCTGCAGAACATCAATCCCCTTTGCAGAAAATTAAAGCATCTAAGGCCTCCTCCGAATTAGTGTCTACACAAATCTCTCTAAAAAGGGGCTAAGGGATCCACCGGAAACTTCCTAGGGCTTCTTTTCACTGAAACCCCCTTCCAGTGTTCCTAATCCCTGGCACATCCCTTTAACTTTCCTCCTATCCTTGTTTCCTTCTGGCTGGAGGTAGGCACACCATATGGGAACTGATGCATATCAACAGTGGGGGCTCCAGTACAAGCATGGATGCTCCTCACATAAACATTAAGTTCACAGGATTTGCTTATCATCCTCCTAATTTAATTAGCACAAAACTCCACTGAGATAAAAAAAATGAGTGAATGTATTACATGTTCGTTCTTAACTTCAGACATGAAGACATGTTTTTAAGTCCTCCAAGAATGCAAAAACAATTTTTCAAAAGTCATTGTTCCAAGATGGTTTCTATAGGGGATACCTGTGACATATAATTTTCCCTTCGTTAGCAGGTTACGCTAAATTTTCCTGTAGACTTCAGATTTGTAGTCAATTCTATTGTGGAAAAAAAGTTTTTATTTCAAATTACTCTTATTTTGATAACATTGTGTCAATGTTTCTATTTCACTCTAGTAGCTATTATTTAATCTTTTTATTGCATTAATGGTAAGCAATAACAAGTCAAGGAGGTGTTATTCAGACAAAGATGCTAGAAAGTACCTATAAAAGGACAACAGTGAAGACTGAAAGCAAAAGTAGGAACTCCTTTACCTTAATTTTCTCCACCAGATCAGGCCAGAATTAGCCTGATTAGATGCCAAAAAAATGGAAATAATAGCCAAAAGTAAAACCCAAAAAAGTTTATCCTTTAGTTCCAGTTTTTCTACCAAGTCAGGTAGGTATCAGCATTCTTACAAAAAGAAGAAAGGTCAGTTCAAATAGGTAAGTACATTTGATATTGAACTATATGTATAACAGGAAATGGCTAGAGCAGACTTTCTTAAGATAGATTGATGAAATGCCATGTCATATGTCAGATTATTGGAAATATTAATAGAAGAAGGTAGATTAGACTGAAAGAGATATTTTTTTTTCTGAATATTGCCACCATTCATCTTCACTAATGAGAAGCAGGAAGCAATGAAAAAACACCAACTCCAAACTCTTCTTCTGCTTTGTCCCTCAAGCACAGACAGTCTGAATGTTCTGAACACCAGAAGGCATAAGTATGCCGCCAGTTTTCAGCAAGTCACATGATGGAGAAATTCCCATGTGCTGTACCTTCTGTGTTCAGAGAATGACAAATAGGAATACTAGCCATCAGGTTAGATAATCTGGAAGTCAGAGGGGTTTGTTTGGACCTTTTTTGACTTTACAGTTCTTTTTGTTAATGGGATCTCTAAAAGCAGGTTCTCAAGAAAAATGCAAAGTTTTCATTACTATCTATTTTAGGTGTAGAAGTTGGAGAATCTGCAAGAAAATTTCTCTTTGAAAGAGATGGACTTCTTAGCTATATAGAAATAATGAATTGCTGGAATGAACTTTCAGTGCCACTTTGTGTTGATAATATCCCTTTCTTCTCTGATTCTGAATAAAACATGTCATTATATGAAACTACTGGCTAAAGAGCTGTGGAAAACGAGAAGAGATTTTTCAGTCATGGAAAGATGCCTTCCATTCTTGAAGTTCAGGAAGTTCAACTGCACATTGGGTCCCTCTGAATCATTCTGTTTGAATCAAGAGTTGGAAAAAACCACAGCCAGTCCCATGTACTCAGCTAAAAAATTTACATAGAAAAAAAATTTCCCCAGTAAAGAATTTCATGGAATAATCTCTCAAAGATCTTTCAACAATGACAGTACATAAGTTAAAGAGATCACAGAGCTGTAGTATAAAGATGCAAGGATCACTTTCTTACTATTCAGTCATCTTGTACAATTCAATAATCCAAGCTGCTTTCTCTTCGACATTGCACAGCAGGTTCACCTTTATCCTTGAAGAGTAAGCCTGCTGTGCAATCAGCATATACAGCCCTCCAAGGCTTGTGTGGCCTAGAAGGCAACCTGCGTTATCAGCTGGATAGAGCCCTTTGAGACTATTTTCAGGACTCATCAGTCACAGTAAGTGTAGGTCCACACTTCTTAAACCAGAGAAAACACAGAGTGCGTGGAATCCTCCATTAATTAAGGATGCAACTGACCATGAATATTATCAAATTTCCAAAAGTAATTCTGATGCCTGAAATTCAATTTGGTAAGCAGACAATTTATCATGAATAACTTCTACAGATATGTTAAAACTACAAGCAGCAATCAGACAAAAATACTCCTAATTATTGATGAAAAGTGCATTATATTTCCTAGAAATAATACTGCAAAATAATAAAACTACCTTTGGTAATAGCAATAAAGTAGGCTACTAAATTACTTCAGTAAAAGTAATAAACTGTCCTTTAAAATTCATATAATAGGTAGGTCTTACCTCAAATCAGTGAAAGATTTCTCTGTATTTTCCATCTGTATTTGCTTCATGTTCCATAATTCATTTAATTCTTTAAGTTCATTTTTAAAATTTTCCATGTGTGAGAGTATTCAGCAATTTGATCGGAAACAAATAATTTTTTTTTTCCTGGGAATTAGAAAAAATACATTGCATCTAAATTAGGCAGGGATAGATTTCCAAATACTGTATTTTAAGTGCATGACTGTGGGCAATAATTCATGAAATTGTATACCTAAAGAAAGATAATTTCTTTCAGGGAGGCAGTTGAAGCACTTAGTGCAACTGGAAGAACTGCCTTGCTGTGAAAGCATGGCTTTGCACATCCAGTTATATTTCTCTAACTTGTTGCACAATTCTTCTACTCTATATCCACACATTTTATTATACTGCTTGTATTTTTGCACTTGCCTATGTTGTATATGGATGTATGCACATTGGGGGGCCACCATCATCATAAAATACATGCCCTCTTTAATTATTGCTCTCATACATAGAAGTTTTTCAAATAACCACTGGCTTGCACAGCAAAAACTTTATTAATAATAGTGAAAAGTAATAAATTTTGCATATGATCTAAGTCTGGGCCTATTTATTTCTGTGTATGCAGATTCAGCATCTTAACTGGCAGCTTTTATTTCTAGACTGTCAAAGTACTTACAAAATGTAATACTAAAAAACTTGGCCTTCAGGAAAAAATAGTATTTTTAGTTGCCATTCTCCAGAGAGAATATGGCTTACTCATCTCTGAAAACTGGCATTTTCCGTTTAGTTGCCTAAATAGACAGTTGTCCTCTTTCAGATGTCAAGTTTTTGTAACAGTTGTCCTGTACTCCAAACTGTGGAGGATTACAGCACAAAGATTCCTGAATTCCTGCCTACTTTCCTCAGATACAAGTACAAAACTCAGAGAGATGCTGACATTAATCTGCTGATAAATGTTTAATTTAAACAGTGTTTTCACTAAACTTCCTATTCTACAGAAGAGACATCAAGTTGCAGCGTCTTTATCATACCAAAAGTGACCACAGCCACAGGACCCAAAAAATGTAAAGCTTCGTTACACAAGCAAACTCTACTTTCAAGAGCAACAGTACCTGGTAAACAAAGCTGCAGCTCCTCACAATGAACAAGGTAAACATACAGCATTGTAGCAGTTCAACGGTAATAAACAGGTGGGAGTCTTCTATTTGGGTGATACCTCTAAAGTGGTCTTGCTGCATTAGATTTTGTAACTTATACTAATGAACTGTAAGCAGCTATGTAAATGGGTTAAATTAAGAGGGAGGAAAATACCTTTTGATTATCCTTATATACACACATATAATCTAAGTGCACACATGTATAAACACCAAATTTCAAGACATCACAATTCAGTAGGCAAAGAATGCATCACATTATATTTAAATAAAGACCAGTATGTTAAAAATTTCTTGGTTAGATACTGCCCCATTTTTCTGAAGCAGTAGCCTGATGCATAGTGTAATGATCTTTTTCCTTATGATAAAAGTGCTTCTTAGGTATACCTAAAAGGTAGCTGGTACTAGGAATCAAATTTTTTGTGACAGATGTTAGCACAGATATGAAGGTGTGCAAGGTACCGTAAGAACATGGAATTTTTAAGGCCGCTGAACTTTGTAAAAGTGTAATCTGTATCTGATATGATTAGATGGAAATTTCAGGTTTCTTGCAGGAACATAGACTCGAAAGAAAATGAAGATATGGTAATTAATGCAAGCCCCTGTGCAACTGAACTGCTCATAGAGAGTCTCAACCCTCAGGAAAAATGGTATTTTTAGGCTTAGTATCAGAAGAACCTGGAGAAATGTGATAGTCCAAGATATACAGCATGTCTCTGTGATCTGTCCTGGCCTTAAACTTTACAAATAATGAAATCTGAGATGATTAAGATATGAAGGCCAGATATAGATATGAACACAAAGAAGCCATGACTTTTTTTTTTTTTTTTTTCCCAGAGTCAGGTTCACATATGAGCTATGTTACAACAAAGCTGACAATGAAGAGCTTTGTCTCTTTGACTTCCTGCACTTTTTTCAGGACTTTTCAACCAAGGCAGAGAAAATCGGAAAATGTTGGCTTCCACGCATGTGGAATACTAGCCATTGGGTCAATGCAACCTGGTTCCTATCATAGACGACATGCAATCAGATTTTAGAACAAACAAATGAAAGTGGTGAGACACTACATTCTGTGATCCAAATATAAATAGACTGAATATCTGCTCCTTATGGCTTGCTGTAGTGGATAACAGTCCAGTATCCTGCCTAAGCTGAATGAGTCCCTTAGCACTTGGTCATTCAGCTGTTCAATATGTGAACAGTATTTCTCATTCTTCTGAGCTGCTAAACGAGACTACTGGTGTATTAAGTAGTAGAATTCATATGCCCATACCTAGTTACCTAACTTTTAGACATTTAAAAGTCAGCACAGCAAACTAAGTCACTTCACATTCAACAGTGAGATGGAGAAGCTTCCAGTGTGTGATTCATCTTGCCCTAAAGTAGGTAAACCATGAAGGGTTGTGAATTGCTTGATCAGTTGGAAGATTAAGACTCCATATTACTCCTAGACTAAGATTACTGTGGAATCATAGCCATTTCTTTCATAACGTCATTTAAGCTACACTAGGCAACCTTTAAACAAGCCAATGTCTTAATCATGGAAGAGCACCAAAATCTTGGAATATAACTTTAAATAATTTTTCCTTGAAAACAAAATAATACAATTAACAGAATCATATAGTGTGTCCCTGCACAGCTAGAAATATTAGTTATTAAAAATAAGACATCCCTTTTTATAAAGCCTCACTTTTACAAAACGTCAGTTGCTGCAATCAAGGAACTGTATCAGGCTGTAAAAAGGAACATTTAAGGTATCCAAGTATTGTAACCAGCTTAGAGCAAAACAGGCTTTGTACATTGTTTTATTCCACCTAGCCAAAACACTCCTCTAAAACACTTACACAACACCAACTCAAATATTGCTAGTTACTAACTAATGTATACAGGTATTTACAGTTACTAGGAAATGCAGCATTAAAAATCATAATATTAAAAGTATAGAAAACAAATGCACTGAAAAACATTGTAGAATTACTGCTTATCTGTATGCTGACTCATCAGTCATTTCCACGTTCTAAGATGTATTGGCAAACCTGCAGTTTCATAGAGCACAGTCTTTAACAGAAAGAGATGTATAAACTCTGTCTTCCCTGCCAAATTTAGAAACCTGTGTGAATCAATGAATTTCCCAATCCTTAATTTAAGATTCTGTCATACATAGGAAGTCTCAGAATTTTTCAATAGAAATTACCGAATTTATGAAAGCTACTCTGGACAAGATGATTTTTTTTAAAAAATCTATATATCTCATCTTTGATGCTGTAATACCTAACTCAAGTTTCTACAATATGTAAAGGAAAGAATAATAAAAATGAACAGAATCTTAGAAAGAAAATGCTTGTTTCTTCTAATGCTTATAACCATGTTTATATAAAGCATAGTGTTCAGTAATGAAATTCAATAATTCCCTTTGGTGGATTATACAGTTTAGTAACTGATATAGCAGATATAAGCCATCATTTACAAAAAGATGCCATCTGCTGAGCAAACATGCAATCAGCAGGCACTTCCTATTACACTAGAACCCTTTTTGTCCTTTATTGATTTTCTCCATTGCATTTCTAAAGCCCCAAAGCAATCTGAGCCGGTGTAGCAAATGAAGAAAGCAAAGGACTTCTCAATGACCCCAATATCAATTCTGCTTTGTACTTTACACTGTCTCAAGGCTATGAACCTCATAGGTTAGTTCAAGCACGAGACAGAAAATAGTACATATACTCTATGTATGTTTATAGTTTCAAGGCAACTGTGTAGAAATGACAGCCTAACCTTTGAGATTAAACATACTTCAAAAAAGCCATACAGGCCTTAAATTCTTTACCTGTATATCACTTAATTGTTGCTGCATAATAGTTCTTTGTTGTTCCAGTTGTTCATTTTGCTTCTGCTCTTTGTCTAGCTCTTGTACTCTCTGATCCAAATAGGAGAGCTTCTGGAGAGTTTATGCATAAACAGACAATGTTAGTATTCAAAAGTTATTGTCCTACATTCTGTAGAAATCAGAAAATATATTAGTCATTACATACTTTAATAGTTACCATTCTTAAACTCATTTTTGTTTTCCATTCCATACATATTTCTCCATCATGTACATTTATATACTCTATGCTTTGAATGAAAAAATGCACATTTATAATAGAAAATATTTGCTACTTCATGTAGTGTTTATTCTCTAGCAGCAAAAAATTACCACTTACTCTGCTCCCCATGCTTCTTTACTTCCTTTCTGCAAAGGAAGTTATAAATAAAGTTCTGAAGTCAAAATATATACTTGGAATAGCTTCCATGGGGTTTGTATAAAGGGAAAAATAAATGTTTTTGACTTACTATCACTAACACATGAAAAATATAGCTATAGACAGCTAACAAGAGGAAGAAGAAAGAAAATTAAAAATTGGGATATGTCATGTTTATATTTTTCATTAAGTCACTCTGTTATTTATTAGCACCTCAAGAAAAGCCCAAGTTTTTGTCCATTTTATCAATTCCACTTGCATCATCAGTGTGAGCACCAAATATTAAATTACAGAAATCATTATTAATACAGGTAATAAGAAAAATTTTACATTACTAAATATGATTTTATAAATCGTATAATAGTTCTATTATTCAAAGTTTCAAATTTCATTTAGACTCTATAATAAAGAAAACTAAAATAGGTATTAATATTTCTATTCTGAAACGAGAATTTAAACCTTTCATCAATGAAAAAGTCCTTCCTTTAAATTACCAATATCTTTTGCATATCATTCACATACTGATCTGCTTGTGCAAACTCTTGTTTCCAAGCTTTTAAAACAGAAGCAAATACACAGCTATAGACCATGATGTATAACTTACACCACACCTCTCTAGGTTTCCAGGATACTAATGATGTGGTCTTTGTCACATTGTTTCTACTCAGTTTTATTTGGGGAAGGGCTAACAAAATTAGTCACTGCCATTCATGTGTTGTTTTGAAAATACTATTAACTATTAGAGGAATCTCTTCTTTTAATTTTTCAATTTGACTTATTAAACTCAAATCAAAAATAAACTATCACATAATCCATTATCTGAACTAAAACTATTCAACAACCTCCACCTCTCCTCCAAAAATGGTGAAGTATTGCTACATGCAGATTATGTCAAGAGCCTTTCAAATAAAATAACACTAGAGAACTGGAGAAGACAATCTCCCATGACAAGCTGTTTACTAGTAGTCAGATAACAGAACTACGAACCTACAGATTGATTCTGCAACAAAAAAATTCCTCTTGCTGAGGCAGCAGATATTCTTTATCTGGGCTTTGAGCAAAAATACAAAAAAACCTGTATCTAAACTCAAAAAATGTTGATCTTACTTGACTGTGAGAATGTTCTGTAACAAGTATATGGCTGATTTAAAACTCCTTGCCTTAATTCTGGACATAAACCATCAATAGTTAGTTTTGTTTCCTACTGATTTGGAAACAAAAATGAAGGCATTTTGCTTTTTCTTTTCTGGCAGTAAGCTCCAGTAAAAATGCCCTCCTTTTTCAGACACTTAAGAAAGAATTACTTTTTTCATACAGAGTACTGTATTTTCAGTTCTGGTCCCTAAGACACTTACTTCCCCGGGGCTGGTGGGGTGGGGATGGGAGGAGTGGGGGTGGGGGGGTGGAAGAAAAAAAAAAAAAAGAAAGCTTCAAATGCCTTCCCTGGATTGTAAAACTGCTCATCACAGTGAACAATGCATGCCCACCTATTCATGCAGTGTGGAGCAGCTCACATTTGGAAGGACCTGTTTGCAAGGATTTGCACATATTTTGTGGTGCAATACAGAACAAAGGCTTTAAGTAGTACACAAAGCTTAATTTAAGCATTATGATAGGACAGCCCCCAATTTCAGTGTTGCAGATTTGTACAATTACCACTGTGAAAGCCAAACTGTTTCACTCATTATAGAAGACTGGAAACAATTGAAAAATATTCCCGTGTTTCCAGTCATTTTCACAGCCGCTGCCTGAAAGAAGAAAAGGAACAAGCACCTGCTCAAGAAAAGGACATATAAAAAGGAAAAAGCAGAGTTATGGAAATCCTCTTAATTTAAAAAATAAAAATAAAAAAATCTGTGACTAAATTACATTCCAAACGGCTCTGCAAATAAAGACTGAATGGTTTTGTTTGAGGGTTTTTCTTCAATACAATATGCAGAATTTACATCTTGCACCAGACTATGGTTCAGATTTTGAATATTTCCACATAATTTCAGAACAATAAGGTTTGTTAAAGTGGCAGGGGGACATAAAACTATCAGCACTGCCTAAGGAAATGATTGTCTGCTTAGCTAAGGTCTCATGTTTGTAGAACTACTAGTCAACTGATCCACGTACTAACAAGTATTTTTCAAAAGCATCCATAATTTTAATATCTTGTTTTTAAACACTGATTTATTTAGAGAACATTGTTCACTTTGCCATCTCCTATCTATCACCATTGTTGTAGCACTGCATATAAGCAAAGCTTTCAAAGATCTAAAAGATCACCAGGTCTAAAAGAGGAAGGTCTAATAATGAAAGAAATATTTCTCAGTCATACAAGTTTAGTTAGTATTCCTGTTACTCTTTTGAGCAGGACTGGACAAAAGGTTATTTCTCTGAAAAATTTCCCAAGGTTTTAACCACAGGGAAGGTTAACACCACTAGTATACCCTGCAGATATGGGGAATAGGCTACTAGGTCACCACTGGACAACTGGATGAAAATGGCTCTTTGACTGTACTTTCAAGATGATGGGGGGACAACCAAAACACATCATACTATAACAGGAGGAATGCTACAGTAGAAGCAAAAGAAATGCTTGGAAGAGAAGAATGTACTTAATTAGGTTGATACAAGTAGGTTGAGGAACTGTTTTTAAACATCTGTCTCTTTTTCTTATACAAAACAGACCTTTCATGAGAGGAAGGGAAAACATTTTTATCAGTATCTTCCATAAAGCAGAGGAGCAAAGAGGGTCCCCAGCATGCCGTAGCTGCAGGCTTATACACTAGTTGCTCTCTTCAGCTTGTAAGCCCACAAAGTAGTACAAAGGAAACAAGCAAGTATTCAACCGTCTTCCCTTTTGTAAGAAAACAGATCACAGAAGCTAAAAGAGATGGATTTTTCTAATATAGAAAGCAAGAAAGGTCAAAACTAAGACTGGAATTACATTGTATTTTGTTATGTTGTACCACAGCACAACTGCACAGTTGCAAAATCCAACTCTTCTGAGCTATGGACTTCTGTTTCCTCTTATTTTTTTTCTAATAATGACAAAAAATATGCCAGTTAGTGGTCCAGAATCTACTACTTTTACCTCATAGTTGTCTTTAACAATAGCTTTATTTCTTTTAAATTTTGTTTCTAGATCAACTACTTGTCTCTCTTCTGTTCTCTCCATATCTTCCTCTCTTTTCTTGACTTTCTCTTGTTGCTTTTCCTCTAGTTCATCATTTAGCACATTAATCCTGGCCTGTTTCTTAAGGGCTGATTCTGCCAGGTGTATTGGGTTTGCATGGCCAGGTTTTGGTAGCAGGGGGGCTACAGGGGTGGCTTCTGTGAGAAGCTACTAGAAACTTCTCCTATGTCCAGTAGGACAAATGCCAGCCAGCTCCAAGATGGACCTGCTGCTGGCCAAGGCCAAGCCCATCAGCAACAGTGGTAGAGCCTGTGGGACAACATATTTAACAAGGGAAATAAAATCCAAACATGAGCAATTGCACCCAGACAAGAGAGGAGCAAGAATATGTGAGAGCAACAGCCCTGCAGCCCCCCAGGCCAGCGCAGAGGGAGGCAGGAGGTGCCCCAGGCCCCAGAGCAGAGGTTCCCCGGCAGCCCGCGGTGAAGCCCCTGGCGAGGCAGGCTGTGCCCCTCAGCCCGTGGAGGGCCGTGGTGGAGCAGATCCCCACCTGCAGCCCATGGGGACCCCACACCAGAGCAGGCAGACTCCTGAAAGAGGCTGTGACATGTGGCCAGCCGGCGCTGGAGCAGCTCCTGGCAGGGCCTGTGACCCAATAGAGAGAGAGGCCCAGGCGGGAGCAGGTTTGCTGGCCGGGCCTGTGAACCACGCTGGAGCCATCTGTTCCTGAAGAACTGTACCTCATGGAAGGCACCTATGGTGGAGCAGGGCATGAAGAACTGTGGCCCTTGGGAAGGGCTCACATTGGAGAGGTTCCCGTGGGAGGGACCCCCGGCTGGAGCAGGGCCCGAGTGTGAGGAGCCTCCCCCGAGGGGGCAGGAGCGGCAGAGGCAGCGTGTGATGGACTGACCCAGCCCCATGCCATCCCTCTGTGCTGCTGGAAGGAGGGAGAGAATCCGGGACTGAAGTTGTGCCCGGGAAGATGGAAGGGGTGGGGGCAATGCTTGGTTTTAAGATTTGGTTTTAGTTCTCATTATCCTACTCTGATTTGATTGCTAATAAACTAATTTCCCCAAGTCGAGACTATTTTGCCCATGACAGTAATTGGTGAGTGATATCCCTATCCTTGTTTTGACTCACAAGCTTTTTACATTTTGTTATATTTTTTTTCCTCTGTCTGGTTGAGGAAGGGAGTGATAAAGCAGCTTTGGTGAGCACCTGGCTTTTAGACAGGGTCAACCCATGACACCAGGCTTTTGTATCATAAAGGTCTCTGTGTTACTGGATTGAAACTCTGAAGGAAACACTGATTTTCTGGCATCATAGAGAATGAAGGAGTGATCTCCAGAAAGTTGCTCCTCGGACAAAGCCAGAGCTTAGTTCTGACAGACCCACTTTAAGACTTCCTAACTCTGCTGGTGACACTGAATGCAGAGATTAAGGACTTTTTCAGAAAACCATCCTGCAGCTTCCACTCGGTGTCTTGCCTGAGACTTTAAGACCTCATAGTTATTACAATAGTTTGAATATGACCATCATCCATGCTGTTGCAGAAGACAGCTGATGGAATCCATCTGCCAAAGGATTGGATACAGACAGAATACCCCTTTTGGTGATGCCAAACTTGGGATTTTAGTCAGAGAAGCTGAAGAAATATCAACACTTGCCTGAGGATGGTTGAAAAGCATCACTGAAGTCCAGAAGAAAAGAGCTACAATTGACAATCAAAAAAGGAACACCAAAGTTTGTTGCTATATTAGCAGTTCACATCAGGAGAAAATAAATGGTGTTAGGGCACCCTATTTTACATATGCATCCATCAATATAAGGTATGTTAAGGGTCTGATTGCAGGTTTGTCTTGGTTTCAGCTGGGATAGAGTTAATTTTCTTCTTGGTGGCTAGTGCAGTGCTGTGCTATGGTTTTGGTGTGGGAACAGTGTGGTTGGGGACTTTTTGCTTTCTCAGGCCTTGCTGGTATGAGGGCTGGAGGGCCACAGGAAACTAGGGGGGACACAGCCAGGACAGGTGACCTGAACTAGCCAAAGAGGTATTCCATACCATAGGATATCATGCTTGGTATATAAACTGGGGCCCGGGGGGGAGGGTGGGTTGGCTGGGGCTGCTGATCCCTGGTCAGGGACTAGCTGGGCATTGGTCAGCAGGTGGTGAGCAGTTGTATTGTGTGTCACGAGTTTTCTTTTCTCCTTCCCTTTGGATTTCATTCCTCTCCTCTTCTCCCTCCTTTTCGTTATAACTGCTGCTGTTGTTATCATTGGGGTTTTTTGGTTTTATTTTATCTCCATTGTTAAACTGTTCTTATCTCAACCCTTGAGTTTTACGTTCCTTTCCAATTCTTCTCCTGACCCCCCTGGGTGATGGGAGAGTGAGCAAGTGGCCGAGTGGCAATTACAGCTGGGGTTAAACCACGACAAGTTTCAAAGAAACTTAGGAAAAATATACAAATTCAAATAATGTCACTGCATATATTGAATATCACTAAAGGTTTTTTATCTTTTAAAGCAAACTGGAAAATTTTGTGCATAACTGGGATACAAATAAAGTATTTCATGTTTTCATGAGTATTTGAATTTTCCTAGCAGCTGAACAGCAGGCATCATTACTTAGCAAAATCTATTAGCCTTCTATATGTGAGGTGGTCACAAAGTACTCAAAGTTAATTCATGGTAGGAAGTAAAAAGAAGGTAGAAGAAGATTTTAGATTTGAAGTAAAATGTCTACTGTCATGTTTACATGAGTCACTTTCTAAATTCCTTTTTGATCTTGAATTTCTTTTTTAAGGTTCCCCTCCAAATTCTTAGGAAAAAAAAAAAAAAGCCATACATAATGCATAAGAAAAAAAGGTAATGGACAACATCAATGAAAATTTGACACTAAAATCACAGCAAAGAGGAGCACAGCATTTAAAATTTTTCTCAAGTGTCA
Organism: Falco peregrinus; assembly: GCF_023634155.1. Taxonomy (NCBI): domain Eukaryota; kingdom Metazoa; phylum Chordata; class Aves; order Falconiformes; family Falconidae; genus Falco; species Falco peregrinus. The sequence goes on along the minus strand of NC_073723.1, from coordinate 52,851,907 downwards.
TAAAGACTATATTAAAAAAGGAAATTCCAACAGAGTCTCAGGCATAAAAGGTAAATAAAAATAGACCATACTGTAAGTAACAATATTTTCTAGATTTAATATAATTTATTTTGATATGTTAAAATAATTAAATACATGAAGAAGCTGAGCTGGCTTACCTAAATGGATATTGAACATCAAACGTTCGAAATTTAAAAATCTCGGTCCCTTCTATATTTTATATGATGAGACTTTTTTTTGTAGTTTCTAGTAAAAAAAATTGACCCTGTTTTAGTCCTTTCTTATGACTATCCTACTCATATCACTTCTAGGATAATAGTTATATAGCACATCATTATAGTCTGCACCTTGAAAACCTCTAATTCAACATACATCAGATTACCAGACCATCATAACTATACCTGATTACAATCCAAGTAAAACTCTAGGGTTTTCTGTCTCTTTTTTAAGTTAATTTAGGTAGTGGGAAACTGATTATTTAAGCAGGACAAGGCACAACGTGGCCAACAGTGAAGTAAGAAATTAACTCAATCAACTCTATTATTGAAATGTATTTATTCAAGATGTTTTATTCACATCCATATCTGCACTTTGGAAGTGCATATGCCATCAGCACTTGGAGAGGGAGGTTCCTGTATAAGGAGGTCATAAACATCTCCCAGATGCCAAATACATAAGAAAATTCAAAACCAGGTCCAAATATCCCCATATATTCTCAAACCCCGAATCTCAAAGGTTGTTAAGAACTTCAAGGAAACAAGTAACAGAGATCAGTGTTCATGTGGAAAACACATCCTGTAATCAATGAGTAAAAGCCTTTTTTCCCCAGATGAAAGTTTATGCATTTGCTCCAATAATAACTCCAAGCAACAACTTGTGCCCATGGCTCTGCCCTTCCCCTCACACCTCCTTGTCCCCATATGTATATAGTGTATCTGAACCCAAATCCTGAGTCTAGTAAATGAACTGTGGCATCTGGACCAGTCTCCAAAATGCAGCAACATCTTGAATGACTAATGATAACACTTGGTGATTGCATGAATCACTATATTTTTCACTCTATTCAGTAGCCCAAGGATACAGTTTAGCTACTGGTTACAGACAGACACTTTTTTCAGACACACCAGGAGGTAATTGCTCTCATAGAATATCAGCAGAGACCAGGCAGTGAAATACAAATTGCACCTTCATTTATGTGTTCATATTCAAAATTCACCACTATTCAATTATTACTTAAGTAGAGACCTTCTCCATTCATGCTTTTACTTTGCAATTAGCTCTTGAAATTGGTCGCCTTCCCTGTGTATGTCTTCACATGTATATGTATGCTTTAACTATTATAATTACAAAACTTTTGTTAATTTATGGTAACTAAGACTAAATATAGCAATGTTAACTTAAAAGCTGTTAACAGAATCGTTATTCTGGAGGTGGTAGGAATAGAAGTATTAATTAACAACGGCACCGAAGCAACTTGAACGGTACTGGAAAGCAATCATTACTGAAGGCAGGACCGCTAGTAATAGCTTCATGTAGGAGTTAAGTTGTGCCAACAGGTGAACCAGAATACCTACAGAAAGAAATTCCATCTCTAACCATAAATGGATAGATACATGGCTTTGAAATACATTTCTGACTGACTACATGCCCGGGATGTTAACACTAGCTATGACTTGAGAGCTTAAGGAACAACAATATTCAAACAGTAACACTGCATTCAAATTAAAAAAATATGTTTTATAAAAATTACAGGAGTTTATTAAAAACTTTATGAGGAACAGCTAAAAGAGTAAAATACTTCTAATCCAGAGGGAGATTACTTTACAGATATCATACTGGAGGCTCAAAGCACATGCAAATCAAGTTTGTTTGACAGACACTTTGGAAATATCAAAAAGAAAATCAGTTCTACTAAACAGAAGGGAAGATATTAGCAGCAAGACAAAAAGTTGAAATTATGTCTAAAAAAAGGGAAAAGATCTTGAACTTTGCATATTTAAATCTAAAAATACCACCAGGCAAGCTAAGAGTTCTTGGGAAAACCAGCAAGAGACTTAAAACAAGTCTTCCAAACACATCTGATATGAAGCCTGCTAGATAATGTGTAAGGCCAACAGATGATCAGAAGCACTTAAAGATGGACTTACCATGAAGCACTCAGAAAACAGCATATGAAAGGGGGGGAAAGCCCAAATTCCAAAACAAATAAAACCTGCAAAGCCCTAAGAAGCAAACTCATAATATGAATTGTTATGAAAACAAAATACTAGTTGACACATGGAAAATTTGATGCATAGGAGAGGTATCAGCATGACTGGGAAGCAACGCCTAAAAATTCGTCAGTTTTCTTTAGTATTTAAAAGTATGTAGAGAAGAGATATCTGGACAATACAGTCTACTTGGACTTCTAAATAGTATTTGGTAAATGAATATAAATAACTCCTTAATTAATTGTTCATGAGTTAAGGATAAAACTCCACACGTGAATATATAATGCATTTAAAGACAGAAGACCTACAATAGAAATAAATTACCAGTTTTCACAGTGGCGGGTACAGTGGGGTGTTGCAAGTATCCATGCTGGATCCTGTGGTTTCCAATTTATTCAGAAACAATATGGAAAATGGGGGATTTTGTGAGATGACTTATTAAAACCAGCTGGACTTCTTATTTACGAATGTCAACATTCGATGAAGGTAAATGTATGTTTGCACATTGGGACAAAGTCTTCACTTTATACAGTGCTTGACTCTGAGCTGCCTAGTAATCCAACAGGAACATGATCATAAGAAGAAAATGCTCCACTGCATTTAAAAGTCTAAATGTAAAATTAAGAACTATTACAAAAGGAATACAGAATAAAACAGAAGTCATCTTTATACCACTATATATACACCCAAGATGTGTCTACACACTGAATACCCTATGCTCTTTCCCCATAACAACAGAACTGGAAAACAGAACTGGATGACAGACATGGGACAGTTTCCATTAATTAAACAAGTTGATGGATTAGGCGACCACAGCTTGAAAAAGAGGAAGAATATGATAAAAGCCTATAAAGTCATGTCTGACATGTAGGAAGTGAATATGGAATGACTGAACAATACATCTTTGAAAATAAGAACCAGGTCCTATACAAAGATAGTATATGCCAGGCAGAAAATAAAGAAACAATTTAGTTTTTAACACAACACATGGCAAAGCTGTTGAATTCCTTACCACAGAATGTTGTGGATGTCAAAAGTCTAAAATATGACTGTAAAATTAATAGAAGAAAGTATCACCAATTCTAAATTAATTTTTAATAGTAAAGAGTAAACATAAAATAAGACACACACACAAAAAAAGGGGGGGGGGAGGATGTAGGACAGCAAATATCTAGAGGCTTTACCTGAATCCCTTCTAAAATCCTTGCTTTTTAGACTAATATTTAGCATCCCTTAAATACTTAAACCATAAGAAGACTCATAGTGGACTCCCCTGATTGTACAGTTCAACATCCATTTGTGTAAATATTTCAGCACCCAGTGCTGAGAATGTGAAGAAAATAGTGCTTGGGAAATTTATATACAAACAAAACAGAAAAGTCATACAAATTTAGTATTAAAACATATGGCTATAAAACAGCATAATATACCAAAAAAATACAATGTATAAGACAAAACTGCATGGTGCAAATTCAGATATTTTGGGAATAGAATTTTGATCCAAGAGAAGACAACCTGGCACTATGAAGGACTTTAACAAACATAAAACTGACTCACTCCTATTCATTATGAAAACAGCTCTAAAGTTCTCTAGCTCATGTTTTACAGTTTTTTACCTTGATTCTATGAGCTTTTTAGCTGACTTTTAAATCATATCCAATGATTCCTTTTTTCTTTTCAGAAGCAGAGTCTGGTACTTGGACATACGTTTACTTTTGGCCAGCAGCTAGGTGAAAAGGCAGGCAGGAAGCATGTGGAGTGCCTAATATACCAATGCATATTATAACCAGGAAAATACTATTACTGTTCCTAATGTTACTGATTACAAGTAATGAAATCCTAAAATTATTACGGAAAATAAAACTGTGAAAGTCTTTTCAGGCAATCTATACCTTCTATGTAGCAGAAGTTCTCTAGTGAAGAATATGCAAAACACCACTTATACCTCCATGGTAAAAAAAGACCCTTAAAAATTCCCCATTTTATTTTCTTTCCATATTTCTGAATGCTGAATCTTACACTTTGCAATAACACTGATCCTAAAAGTTGTATGCATATGTACCATATTATTCATGAAGAATTGTGTGAAGTGAAAAAACAAGTCTTGCAAGTCTTCTAAGTCTTCATAGTCATGGCAAGGCTTCTATAGAAGGATGAATTAAAATTTCAATTCTAGATAACTAATGATATCCAAATGATAATTAATTATTCTAACCTAGTATTTCATTTGCAATGATTACATTTAGCATGAAATAAAACTATACTGATTTACAAATTATTCTAATCATTTAGTTACATAAAGAATGAGATTGTTATTTGTTAGTATTCATTTTAAATCACTTAGCAATAACAAATTCTTTGTATGGCTGAGAATATTTAACCTGTTAACTTTACTTTTTAGCCTGCTATTACCTACGACCGTTTAGTAACCAGTTTATTTTATCTTCCAGAGACTATTATTATTTGCTACTTTTCAAGTGTTTTAAAATGCAGCATTAAAATCATAATGTTTTAAATTATATTTTTTTTAATATTCGGTTGCTTGCCCAATAATTCTCTGATACAAAGAACATTATTTTCAATTCTTCTTCTCTAAAAAATGAATTTGATGAAAAATTATATCTTGTAAGAGATTTCTTCTGCAGTTTTGGCATTTTTTAAGTCCTCATACTTCCTTTTATTTTCACTGTAGGACAATTCAGCATTACAGAGATCATCATTTAGTCTTTCTATTTGCTGTTCAGTCTTACACAGGCTTTTGCAGATAGTTTCAACTTCTGACTGATACACCTTTTGTCTTGAGCTGTTGAAATAAAATGGCCAATCTTACATTTTGTTTTGTAAAGTGTATTAATAAAAATAAAACCCATTATTGAAAAAGTAGAGCTAAAACATTCTAAAATTTTATTATTAAATGAATTATTATTAATTAAAATTAAATTGTTCAAATTTACTGAAAACCAGTATTTCATTATCCTGCTATTTGATGTTGAATACACCAGGCTCTACATCAAAGCCTTAAAGTCTTTTTATTCATGAGCATAAGGCCTGATAGTTTACTGATATCAAACAATTATACATATCCATTTTTTCATTTTCCTGTATATCTGTACTATGTTTCCTGATTTTCATACAGAATCTCCTGTGTTTTGGTTTTTGCCCATCACCTCTGGTCCTGCCACTGGGCACCACTGAAAAGAACATGGCTCCATGCTCTTTGCACCTTCCTGTCAGGTACTTATATACATTATTACTATCCCCCAAGTCTTTCCAGGTTGAACAGCTTTCTCAGCCTTTTCTCATAGGACACATGCTCCAATCCCTCCATCATCTTCATGGCCCTTTGTTGGACTCTTCTCAGTACATCCATGTCTCTCTTGTACTGGGAAGCCCAGAACTGGACATAGTGGGGCCTCACTAGTTCTGAGTAGAGGGAAAGGATCATCTCCCTCCATCTCTGGCAATGCACCTCCTAATGCAGTGCAGGATACCATTGGCCTTATTTGCAGCAAAGGCACATTGCTGGCTCATGTTCAACTTGGTGTCCACCAGGACCTCCAGGGTCTTTTCTGCCAAGCTGTTTTCCAGCTGGGTGGCCCCCAGCATATCTTGGTGCCTGGTGCTGTTCCTCCCCAGGCACAGGACTTTTTACTCCTCCTTGTTGAACTTCATGAGGTTCCTTTCAGCCTATTTCTCCAACCTGATGAGGTCCCTCTGGATGGCAGCACAGCCCTCCAGAGTATCAGCCACTTCTCCCAATTTGGTGTCATCCATGCAAGCCTCCTGGCATTTTTGCCTTCCTTCCTACTCATTGGAAGGGACTGCTCTTGAGCTTGAAGGAGGTGAACCTTGAATATTAAACAGCTTTCTTGAGCCCCTCTTCCCAAATATAATATAAACCTATCAATTCTGGATGAGAAGAAAGTGGCAAGAACAGCCCTTTTATCTGGAAGTGTTAAAACTGGACAGAGTCTCAGTTCATCTATCTTATAATAAAAGGCCATGTCTAGGATACTTCATATCAGTGCAGTGGTACAGGTCATACAGCTGATGAATTCAAATTCCTAAGTATGTTGCTATTTGTAGAATTCTTAGATCACATAGAACAATTTCAATTTATCTGCATACAAACAAACTTTCAGAGGTGAACTGTTTAACAGAAGTGAACTTAAAATACTATGTGATTAGACTGCTGGATTATACAGCAAAACCCAAACAGAATCAAATACAAAAAAACTACAGGTAAACCCTGATATTGCTTTGACTGACAGAATACAACCTCTGTATCATCAGAACTTAATATTCTTCAATGGAATATTTCTTTGTAGAAGAATGGGATCATTGAAAAATAAAGTTACTGAGTGCTGAATTAGAATGATAAACCTAAATGGTATTGTAAGGAACTTCATAGGATATGTAACATTGTTTCCGACACTTAATCTGCAAACCCACAACACGCTGGCACTGATCACACATTTCCTTGGCTGAATTAGTGGCCAGAATATTTTTCTCAAAGATCAGCTGCTTTAACACAGGGTGTCGTTTGTTTAGTTAAAGGAAGGAAACATAATTTACCTTACAAAATCCAAAGATTTCTAAGTGTTCAAGGACTAAACTTCACAGGTTATTTCACACAGGCATGCACACACACACACACACAAACACACAGTCTCTCTCTGCACATTCCGCTTTCAGTGCATGTGAACTGCTGGCTCCTAAATATACAGTCTTACAGCTGTAAGTATCTTCGATATACTCCTTGAAAAACTTGTAAGAGAGTGCAAGCCCACAGCGACTTAATTTCCCTTCCCAAAATTCATGTAACAAAGAAGCACAAAGCAAGAGAACAGAAAACATTGCCCACATGCATCTTGATGAACTATACCTAACATATACCATGTATACAGTATGTATTACAACTGCCCTTTCCCTGTTAAGAGATCGTCTACAGCTAGACTCAATGTACTGATTCCCAAGCAGCTGATCAATCCGATGGAGACAAGAACTCAGCCCCACTAGAACTAAAACTGCAATACAGTCTTTACAAAATATCACCTAGACCAGGGGTCCTCAAACTACGGCCCGCAGGCTGGATACAGCCCCCCAGGGTCCTCAATCCGCCCCCCGGTATTTACAGACCCCACCCGCTGTGGGTTGGGGGGAACCAAGCAGATGCAGATGACTGCCTGCCACTGCATCCGCGCGCCGGCCCCCTGGTTAAAAAGTTTGAGGACACCTGACCTAGAGGCTTCAGCACTGTCACACACCTGTAAGACCCTGTGCTTAAAAGCCAGGACTGACTGATTTACACAAATCCACATACAAGCATTTTTCAATATTGCAGAAGCTGTAACAGCCCTAACTCACAAACTGAGCTCCAGGGTTATAACAGCTGCTGCTGAGGATGGAAGATGGGATTTTCCCTGCACCAGCCGGGAATCGAACCCGGGTCGCAAGAATGGGAATCTTGCATGATACCACTACACCACTGGTGCCTCTGTGCAGCCTACAATGAAATCACCCTGGGCTGTGCCAGCATGCAAAGTGCTGCACCAGCATGCAAAGTGCTGCATAGTCAGTTATTGATTTAGACAATCCTTAAATACAAAGGATTCCTCCCCCTTTTTTTAACTATTGAGACAAAAATCTTGCATAGATCTAAAAGAGCTTGTTCCTTGTGAATTAAAACACTAGAGATGATCAGGATCTACTACAAGCATGTTAGGAAAAACACAGCTGAATGGCCCAAATCTTCCCTACATGTTAATGCTCAAAGACAATTACAAGAAAGAGCAACAGAAATTTTTTGGCTAAAGGGTGGCAAGATGAAAGCAGATGTACTTTGCTACTTCCAAGTCTAAGACCATTTAGTTAACAGCCATCTCATTAGACAGTAATAATAATTCTATTCGTTAGACTCACAGGTCTGCCTCTGTCCCATGCACTGATTACATTTTCCTGCACACTAGTGAGGTTGGCAATGAGATACAGAGCAACTATACCAGAGTGAGTAGTAACAAGGGCTGTGACATAACCATGATTTAAGAGAGTTATAACTGTAAGTGGATTACCAGTTACAGACAGACTGATAAAAGAGGTCAAGAAGATACTGTTATGGAGAATCAGTGAAAAATAAGGAATTTGTGAAGGTACAGTATGGCCTTGAGACCAAAGACCAAATGATTAGCTGGGATCAGAAGTAATTACAATACTCCATCCAATAAAGAGAGTTTCAAGGATATTCTGACTACCAGATGAAACTTCAGTTGCAAATTTGTCCCTGAACAAATAATTTCCATACACTTTTGGTAATGGTTTTGGTTAGTTCTTACAGAATTTCTGAATCCTGCAGCCTCTGATAACACTGATTTGAACTATTCAGACCACACCACATCACTTTCAAACCAGAAAGTTTTTCTACAGATGGTCTTGTGACCTGATTCTGAAATAGCTCTCACAACTATTCCAGAGATAGATGACTTAATTTTGCAAATTCTACATGTAGAAGACTTACAGATCACATACTTCATGACATATACTGTTCTCCCTAATTAAGCACTTTTAATATGTCTATATAACCCATAACATCCTCATATAAACAATACTTACAGGACTACGTAGGAAAAAGAATTCTCTACCAGAAGCAAATTACCTGAAGAAAGTAACGTATATTCTAAAATACTGGAAAAAGGTCACTAGGCAATTAACTGCTCACCTTGCCTAGGGAAGTTTTGACACAACCAACACCAGCAACCCTAAAAAATTAATCTGATTGACTGTTTCTTAAAATGGGTATAAGTATAGCTGATCTTATTTTGGGGAAGGTGATGACTAAATGGCTTCACAAATTACTTCCAAAATGTCTATGATGTAAAAAGACTTAAATTTCAAAATACCAAAGCCAAGAGAGCAATTCATCTGAACACTGCAGAGTAAGCGGATCTGTGCTGAAGCTGGAAAGAAACAAAAGGAACCAAACAATGACTGTTCCACTCTGATTTCCTATACCTTTCATGTGGAGCAAAATTGTTTTGATGCATATAAAGAAGTCAAATCACTTTAAGCATGGATGCTAGAAGATATAAATATTTCAAGCAGAAAAGCAAGTGGACTACAGCTGAAAGAACTACTGTTCTTTGGTGCATGTGTTCCGTACTACACCCCTTTGTATAGGTCTTTAAATTTATCACGGCTTATGCAGCTCACTCAGGATCTCTGCCCCAATTTGAGAAGCATGCTAAGTTTATCTTTCTTTCCCTAAGCTTTCATACATTCAGTAACTTCGTATAGCATGTGTACCTGATCTTTTCTGACCTAATGGTATCTGTAAGATGTACTCAGCCTTCATAGGAAACAGGTATACATCAGGTCAAATGCACTGTTTTTCCTCAGCTTCTTTCATCCAAGATGCTTAACATACTATGAAGGAAAGACAACACATATAGGGGGTGAATGTTCATATAGACAACAAATCCCAACGTATTTCAGTAACTGGAAGTTTTTTCCCCACTGAAATTTGCATAAGTTTTGTATTTTAGATCCTTCTAAGCTCAAACACAAGTTAGCTAGAGAAAAGTCTTGGAATTCTTTGGGGGAAAAAATGAATTCAGGATCATTTTCCCAAAGGCAACACTATTTCCAGATGCCTCTGTACAGCACTCAGTATCAGCGCGTGTGAAGATATTGTCATCAATGCCTTCAATATAATTTGAAGTACACTTCTGATTATAAAAGCAGGCCCACTTCAATGGGCTCATAAAAGATACTGAGAATATGATAGCCATTTTAGAAGATGTAGGAGGTAGAATTCTCCCTTTCTCTCATAGCAAGAGAGACAAGACAGGACAGGAAATGAGACTATTTAAACTGCATGTGCTCCTAGAATCTCAGGTGAGCATGAAACCTATTTCTTGCGTGTACTGCATGTTCTAAATAGGAAAGAGACACAACTAATCTTTCTAGGAAGAACACTAGTAGATAATTCTCTGTCTTCTTGCAGCTTAGTAGGAGCTGGAGAGTCACTCACTTTCTGGTCTTGTGAAGTAACATGTAGGGACTCTATTAGTACGCAATTAATCAAAACACGCACTCCAGTTCTTAGAGTAGCATGAGACAATGTGTTGATTTTAAGAATCCCATTCTGATGGAATATAGCAATTCCACACAATACTGCAATTCTTCTCTAATACAAAAGACCACACAGAAATCACAACATAATTATATTGAGAAAGTTTGTGAGAAGCTAGAAAAGTCTCAGAGTATTAGACTAATGATATGACATGTAAAATCGCTTCAACATAAGGCAAGAGGTTACTGGCAGATCAAAGAATATAAAGGTTTCTGAGCAGAACCAAACATACTGATCTCATAGCACTTAATGGCAACACCCCAAAAAGAACTATAGTTAGTTATAGCCTTTGTTTAAAACACTCCTTATTCAGTCAAGAACTCCAAAAAGATAAAAAAGGATTTTCAAATAAAAAGCCCTACATTCTTCTTTTTTTAAAAAATACTTCAAATTGAATTCTATATTCAGCCTTCACTCCTTATTTCCTGGGAATAGACCAAATAGCAGTCTTGAAATGGTATTTCCCCTTCAAAGGATGTCTTCAGATCATCCATTGAAAACATAAATAAACTTAGCTCCTGGTATCCTTCATTACTAGGAACTTGTCATAACCATTCTCTGGATCTTGAATCTGAACTTTCATATGCATTTTATGAACTCCTGAACATGTGGAAGGACAACAATCAGGACACACGTCAATACTAATTATATATGAAAAAGATAATGCTCAAAGGATTTGTCTTGTGAAGTTGTTCAGTCTTTCAAGGATCCCTGTAAAGCATTAGTATATAAGATGGTCTCAAGTAACAATGTTTCCTAATTTTGTTTTCCAAGAACTCCCCCCTCTTTCCTGATGCTCTGCATTTGTGTGTACATGTTCTTGCAAATCTGAGTTTCCTCTTTCAGCTTATCAGTTAATACTTTGAACATGGCCAAGATCTCTCTCCATTATTACATGTATGATGAAATAAAAGCTTTAATCCATCAAAAAAAATCCAATGAAATTGAAAATAATAAATTTGGAAAGCTACAGCACTAATTCCAAAATGTTCTAATAACCCCAATGAGTAGTTCCATCAACATCAGAACTAATGAAGCCTGGTTTCTTACCCATTTGTGTCCCATCATTGATTGACTTAGGTATGTAAGGTATGAGCTCCAACTTGGAATATTAACAAGGAGCATGCATATAGCTGCTCTCATCTTTTTATATCCTCCCTTTTCCCACATCTCTTGTATGGACATTTTGGGGTCTAGTAAGGAATGTTTTTATGATGACAGGGTGTCTGTATTCAATTCAGTCATCAATTTCTACAAAACTTGTAAGACCCTAATTATTTTCAAGAACTTTTCTTTTCAGATGACTTTGCTGAAACCAGACAATAAAATCCAAAGTAACTGAGGGCACAAAGAAGATAAACTGTCAGATACATAAAACCAGCATACACCTAGTGTCCAAAGGAAGAAAGAACTAAAAACTGGGGGGGTGGGGGGTGGGGGGGGTGTGTTTCTGTCATATTATAAAGGCTCTGAGAATATTATGTACAATGTAGTTTATAGCTATTCTGAATCATTAAACTGAGAAGCTACAAAAGATGTGTACATAACATCTTACAAGAATTCAAAGAGAATAAGAGAAAATCAGTATTTCAGATTATCTGTTTATAACCATCATATATGAAAAAAATACAAATATAATTCATAAAAGATTTTACCAAGATGTTTTGGGGACTGAGGCTTCTGTTAACAAAAAGAGAAACCTTCCTCATTTTGTTTTATTTTAATTGTCAAAGTATGTATTTTTTCTTTTGAAAATTTTTAGTTATTTTTCTTTCAAGTGAAGGTCAAAAAAGTTAGATGATAAATTTCAGCCTGAAATGACTTGAAATTATTGAAGTGTTGAATTACAGATAAATGTAAAATAAAAGCAAGGTTCACTTTTATAACCATGTTTTCAGTGAAAAAATAAAGCTTCCTTCCTGTATTTATGTTGCAGGCATTACCTATTTCTGAGTTTTTGCAAAAGCTCTTCATTTTCTCCCTCAAGTTCTTCACTTTCACATTTCAGACCACCCAGTCCTTCATTAATATTGAGGATCTTTTGCTTTATATTCCGTAGATCACTTTCCCTGGTGGATTTCTAATGAACATTAAAACATTAATACACCCTTAGCATAAGCTGAAATTATCTCAGGCCAACAACAGAACACACAAGTATGCAAGCATTTTTACATAATTTATATATAAATAGTAAGAAACTTACTACTTCCTCCACAGCTTCAATCACTTCGGAAGAAGCATCTGATATTTTTACACTCTCATCTCTTTAGGCTGCTATTTTATTATTCAAATCTTCTATCTAGCAAATTTTTTGTAAAGTAAGTAATACAAATATCTTCTATGTTTCTTTTTAATGATTAAACAATCTATTTAAAAATTAAATTTCAAAAGAAGGCTATTAAAGAGTTAATAGAGGTCTTTCATGCTATAGTATTCAGATGCACATTGCCATTGCAATGTATTCTAGCAGAATCTTTGGACTTCACAGTATCAGTAAGCACATACTGCCTGCTAATTCATACCTGACATATGTGGTATAATTAAACATAATATTTTAAGTTCCTCTCAGCCTCAAGATTTTCCATAATAACTCCGTATTGCTATTAATACAGATTCATGCAGAGATTCAATGATGGATCAATCATTGGAGCTTAACGAAAAATGAGGGTGTGAGGGAAGCAAGGATCTGCAGGATAAGGAAAACATCTAAAGTGCCTTTAGACAGACAAAGGCATACCTACTCACACCGAATTTAATGAACTTTGTTTCCTTCACATCTCCTTCCTCTGCAGAGGCTGAAACAACATAGCTACCCTGCCATAACTTACCTATAAAATCTCCATACGGACAAAGGTCTAACTGGAATATGACCAGAAAACACACATGTCCAAGCAGGATCAGAGTTGATAGGGATGTCAGAGAATACATGTGGGAAGTTCAGAACAGAATTAGGACACAGATACTTTTGATGGCATGTAATTTCCTACTGCTACCTCAAGAATCTGATGAAGAGCAGATTTACTTAAGATACTTTGTGCCTATGTCCCTGCAGCCAAGGAGGGAAACATACAGGCTTTGTCTTGTTATCTTGTCGAGAAAGTCACAGTTCTGTTTTACTTCTCTAGGATTCTGCTGATTGTCCTTGTATGGCTGCACCTTCCTAACTAGCTGGAGACTGAAGGTAACCAGAATGGTTAGGAATTATGAGACATTATCTGTGAGAAGAAACTGCAAAGAAGCACCTATACTAACCTAGAGGGGGTGGGGGGTGGGGGGGGAAGAAGAGATGAAACAGCAAATTGTTAAGTCTCTCAAAAGATAAAATATTCTAAGAAATACAGTTCAGGGGAAGTGTGGGACAGACAAAGAGAAATTGGTTACATCTACAGGGGAAAAACACCCAACAGATTAAGTATAAGCAAAAATGTCCCAGTTTTTAAATTACTAACACATAGGAAAAACATGATTCAGAAATGGTTTTCTCTCTTTCAATGTTTTTATAGCAAACATTTTGTCAGGAATGACCTGAAATACTGCCACACTGTGCAGGTAATTAATGAAGACAAAAGAATAAAGGAGGAATAGTTAAGTATGAGATTAATTTTGTAAGAAGGGTTTCTTCTAATCTTTGAAAAGCAAAAGCCATGTAGATACAGAAAATGGATTTAATGCATACAGATACCTTTTGTAATGCAAATGTGGGTAACATGGGAAAAAGATAACTCAAAGTTGTCCTAATAGTGTCAAAAGTTGAAACACTCCTAATAGGTCATACATTAAATTTAAAAACCAGCATGAATTATAATGAGAAAAAAAGTAAGGGAAAAAATGCAGAAAAGTATTAGTTCACATAACTAATTCTGTCTTCAAACTTACCGATGCACATGGTAATTGTTGTGTTATAATTTTGATCCAGTTCAAACCCCAATGAAGTCACTAAAAATAATCCAAATGTTTTCCCGACTCCCCAAATAACTCCATCATGCCAGTAACAGTTCTATGATGATCAGAAGAATCACTTTGAGCTTTCTGAAAATCCAATATTATTTATAAAGATTTATTTAGTGAGATACTTTAGTCATGTTTTTGAAGGAAATTGATAATAACAAATCACTTTATGCTAAACTTAACTGTGGTTCACATTTAGCATAAACTAATCAAACCAAAGATGGTCACCAAATGGAGAAGTTCCATGTTCCAGCTTATCCCTGTTATATATTTTTCTCTTTTCCTTGTGTTGGTCTTCATACTCAAGCAATACACACTGAAATATATCAGGTCAGGCAAACCCATACCCAGAAAGAAAAAAGTTTACTTAGAAGTATTGGCTCTATTTGAAAATAGTGGTTTTCTAGATATCAGTTGGTAGCAGTTGCTGGTGCCAGTAACAGGAAGAAGACTGTAATACACAGTTGGAAACAAAAGACAAGAACATGCCCACTGGTGGCTGTCTAATGTGACTGTATCTTTATTTTTGCTAGCAGTATGCTTTGGGGTTTGGGTTTTTTTGTTCTGGGCATGCTTGGTTGATCCAGCTTCTCAGAACTACTCTATCTAGATTCTGGGTTCCATCGGATCATTAGCAGAACCTAGCTATCTAGATGCTCAAACCACAACAGTACTGGGTATGTACAAGAGAATGAATTTCATACTTCAAACTTGTATACTTACACATACACACACGTTCTTACAGATATTTAAAAAATAAAAAGTTCTATTGTGGGCATCTAAATCTGGTTTTAGGTATTTTCTACTTGTTCCACATATGGAGCTGTCAATAAACTGAAAACTCCTAGTCAGGCAGTGTGAGGAACTCCAAATTTTAAACTACCAAGTACAAGATTTCAAAATGAAACTTAGACAAATACAGCAGAAAACAGGGGAATTTTAAGTAAAATAGGGTATCACTATGTGTGCTGTAAAAGTGCATCATGTGCCATCTCAGGTCAAAAAATCTACTAATTCAAAAGGACACTTATGCTGTCCCTCTAAATGCACACTTTCTTCCAGATGATTTAAGACAACAAACAATACTAAGCAGATATGCATCCAACAGTTAAAAACATCTAGATCACTTAAAGGAATATAAGATGATTATGATATTTTTAATAATTAAAGCTGAAATATAATACTACAACAAAAGAATGAACAGAATTCTAGAGAACCTACCACTTATTATTTTTAAATCAGTATTTGTATTTTTACTTTTACAGAGGACCTTAACTCTTAAACATATAAAATATTGAGGCATTCATGTACTTTTCAATAAAAGATACTCATTTACTTGCTTGTTTATAAATATTCAAGACTCACTTTGCTGTTCGAACGTTTTGCATCTTCCTGAATTTCTGCTTTTTGCTTCACTGACTCCTCAAGGTGTTTTTCATCCTTTATAATCTTCTCCTCTGTTTCTTTTAACTTCATACAGTATTCGGTCCAAATAAATTCAGAATGCTTTAACTCATTCCTAATAGAAATACACACAAAGTGAATCCATCTATTTGGAAATATTCCAAGGTAGTCCCTCTCCATAAAGGAAAATGTAAAGCAGATCTGAATTAGTAAAGATTTATTTTGATTCTCTACTACATTTCTTGAACAGGTATGCATGAGAAAATTTCAAAATAGCTACCCTGGCAGGTTCATGCAATTTCAGCCAGATATCAAAAGTACTCATGCTACCCATTCACTTGCACTTGAACAGCCTGCCAACATTACAGCTTCTAATTGGACTTGTGAAGAGGTATTGCTGTAGTTAATCACAAGACTTTGTTTTGTACCTCACACATTAATTAAACAAAACAGGACTCAACTTATTTCTCTGCTAGTGGCTGAATCTACTTCAAAGCCATCTTCACTTATTCAATCTACTGTACTCTCATTTTGTGGACAAATGTCACCTGTGAAGAACATTTTTTATGGACATCCATTCCTCATGTTAAAAGGAACTTGTAGACAGTAGACAAGGGCAAAGGAGGAGATAAGGTCTTTACTTCCACTCTGAATAGCAGATTTATCAACATTATGACAAAGAAACTGGCCATAATTACAGAAAGAGATAATAATAACTACAACAACCATCAGGAAAACATTCCCTCAAGACAGTGTTAGGCCTCATTATAGGCTGTGCACAGGCCTTTTGTTACAGCTGTGTATGAGAATAGATTTGGTGAAAGGCAAAAGAAACAGAGGGACACCAGATTATAATTTTACAGTAACAGTTGGTGCTTATCCATTATTTTTATTATTGTTTCAGCAGGCAGAAAAAAGGAGTTTCCTCCATGCTCCCCAGAGAACTATCTTAGTCAATAACATATTCTGAAGCATGCCTTAAATGACAAAATAAATCCACCACAGCAGAACTAAGACCAACAGTAGTTGGGTTTTAGAGACACTTATTGCGTAACCCAAACCCCCCTGAATGCGTGTTGCATACTTAAACACAATAAGACAACTGAAACCAATAATGAAGAGATTTCATCACTAATCCAAGAGCCATTCCTACAAGATTATTTGATAGACGTTCTTCCTTTTTTTGCTTCCAAGATTTCATCTAATGGTGGAGTACAGGTTTATCTTGCAAAGTCACATTCCAAATATCACAGAATGTATATAACATGAGCATGAAACTTAAAACTTCAAACACGTCTACTTTCTTAGGTACCACCACCCATGAAAAAAACATAAATGATACTCGAATTGCTCTAATGACAGACATGTAACAGGCATAGACTCTAATTTTGTTCTCATATTACTTATCAGCTACAACTTTCTGAGTACAATTTCATGGAAAAATACAGTAGTACCAGCCACAGTGAGCTTGTGTAAAAATAACAGACTGTGCTGGGTGATGCACCCAGCCACAGTATTTTGAGTTTCATGCAGTCATCATGATTTTCTCACTGATGGCCCTGAACAGAAATAAGAGTATCAACTGCAGAACAGTCTTTCAAGTCTGTGCCATCACAAATCTGCCTTTCTCACACTTATCAATACAACATGTTATTGTAGTCCTCCTCAGATGGCAGCTGAAGGGACTACTTCCTTTGTAACATAACTATGACTTTAATTATCAGTCTAGCAAATGGCTGGGGGAAAAAGAATACAGTAGTCAAAAAAAATAATTGATTTCTTCACAGAGGGATAGAAAAAACCGTCTTCTACTCAATTTTCCTGTAAATGCTGATATTCCTAAAAAGACTGGTATCATTAGCATTTTTAGTTCAATTCACATTCACACAAACAAAACAGGTTATAAAGTGCACAACAGTCTACATCACTGTCATGTGGTATGAGTAGAAATCACTTAACTAGGTGAAACAGAAAGCATACATGTTATATATCTGTCAGTATTTCTGGTATTAGTTACCCATTGTCATTATCATGGGGATTTTACTTATAGTATGACTTTTTCCAAAAGAAAAAAGTTCCTGTAAAGCAATTTTAATGCACCTCAGAACAAAGGCTTGTTACAGGAAAACATCACACTTTCTTTAGTGCATGTGAAACAATCTCAAGAGCCTTGATTTCCACCAAGACTACCAAAACAAAAGAGGAAAACTGCCCACACTGACCCACAGCTGCTAAGCAAGCTGACAACTGTGACACAACCACAGAATTCTAAAGGGAATTGAACAAAATCCTGCAAAAAAGATTATTAGAAACTGAAGTAGTCAGAAGGCAAGATGAAAACTTCTAATACTAATGAAAAAATGCAGAAGTAAGATTAAACAATCAATTTTCATTGAAAGAATAGGTCAACAGCATGGTATCTCAAAATCTCATATCTGTTGCTTTGATATATTTACAAATGATCTCAAAGGGCAAGGACTAGTAAATTTAAAAGTCTGCATATAGTGTCATTACAATAGGCAAGGCCAAAAAGAACTTAGAAACTTACGAAAAATTTGAAGACAAACTACGTCACTGGGGAACAAAACAGCATATACCATTTCGTGTCTGAACTCAAAAGAAGTATAAGATCAGAGAGATTAAGTACACCTTAAAACTAAATTAACTGTATCAAACGGAGAAAGACATGTACGCATTTCCACAAACACTCAGAAAGTCTACTCAACATTCAGCACAGATAAAGAAGCTAAGAAGATGTTAGATTAAGTAATAAATAGTATGAAAAACATTAGAATAAAAAAATGAGGGGAAGACATCCCTGCTAAAGTAACTGACATGGCTTAATTTGGAATACTGTTTGCATTATGTTTCAACACATTTCAGAAAAGTATATCACAGAAGTGAAAAGGAATTAGAGGACATTCTGAAAAGTTATAAAATGCAGAAGTCTTCTGAAAGCACACTGAAAATAATGGAAGTTCCTTTAGAAAACAGATAGGGAGAAGGAACGAAGTAAAAATCGAAAATCACCGAGAAGAAGGATCACAATACACAGCAATATTTATCATTGCACACCTCTTAAGGCTTAGACTCCCAAACTACAGCAATTTGCCTACAAGAGGACAATAACAAATTGCTGCTGACCACACTTTCTAAATATGAATTGATAAGGAATAAAGTTTAATAGTAGGTACATGCTGGAACAGCAATAAATAAATAAATAAATGAAAACTAAAGAAAAGTGCAATCCTATACTTTAAACAGCATTTATTCAGGTATTACACAATAAAATCACCTCCAGCAATGGATCACTATAACCATTGTTAATAATTCTTGCCTGCAGCTAGTAATTCAGACAAGTTGACAGAACACTAAATAGGCCAGTAAAACACTAAACTGATATGCAGAGCATCTGAATACACAGTAATAAATCACACTACATTTTTGGTAATACTTCTTCCTCAGGACCTGATCTTTCCCATAATTAAAATCACCATGAGGTTTGCAATGAACTTAACCAGTTACAGAATCGGGGCCCATGCTGTCTGATTTCTCTCATCTGGAACCCACAGAGGAGCTAGCTAATGAGCATTTGATCAGATCATCTCTATATATATACTTAAGCTATAATTAAAATTCCAAACATTGTGAAGACATTGTGAAACTTGCATTCCCAGCCTCATATCCATCAAAACTAAGTATTTCCTACTCTTCACACCCCTCTTTCTCTATTTGGGCATATGTAGTGACTTTAATTGGAGAATCACATGGTAATTTCCAGAAGTCACTCCAGCTTTGGCAAGTGTTGGTATTACAGAATTCTGGTCTTAGATTTTGTATAATAAAATATTTGGGGTTTAGCTAAATTTCTGACTAAGGTTTTAAGTTTCATATGCTAATTTTCTTTCGATTGCAAAGTAGGCTCTCAAACAAAAAAAATTAAGCTTTAGTTAACTAAGCATAAATACACGAATCTTTTTAATCTTACAGGTAATAAAATATGATTAGCATGAATACCTCTAATATAGTATCAGAATTATCCTGAACTCAATAAAAACAAGACCAAGAAATTAACTGTAAATGTTAGAATCAAAAAAGGAAAAAGTCAAACATGCAGACAAAAGAAACAAGTCAGAGACACTTTTTTGTCTAGTATTGCTAAGCTACCCATCTTATAGAAGAATACATTTATTTTATCCTACATTGATCCATCCTTACTGAGACATAGACAGTTTGGATCTTACAAGTTCACAGACACTTTACGAGTGCAAGACTGGAACTTCTCGAGCAGCAGCAACATCATTTGAGAAAATACATGTCACCCAGGATGCCTCCTGCTCCCATATTAAAGCATAAACGTATTACAGGAAGAGCCATGATCTTTCTTTAATTCTGCAGTTTAGTGCCAATGGCAGAGAGATCTACAGTGATATGGTATCTTAACGAAACAGGATTACTGCATCTAAATAAGCTTCCTTTCATCAAGAATGTGTCAGTAAGGTTTCTGCTCTAGCTGACTGGCAAGCACAGATCTCCCTGGATAGCAGACATCAAAAGCACCAGTCATATTAGTCAAAGTAATGATTTCCTGAGGTTGATATCTACCCCAAAATACACTGTTAAGAGTGCTCTGTTTCGCAGAAGTCAGTATTACTTTGTGCTGCAGGTTTAACAACTTAGAAGATTCTGAGGCAGGCAGCAGGTACTTACTTCTTCTGTGTGACTGGAAAAGGTGTTTCAAGTTTTTGAAATAAAGTTGCCAAGATGTTATAACCTAAAGAAACTGGAAATGACACAACTAACCACTATTATTTTGATCAGGACCATCTCTTTACTATGGCCTACTGAGCACCATAAACAGCAAGCAAAACAATCACGCTTATTAATTCCAATTAGTTCTTGAACAAAGCAATGAAAAGAAAATCTAAACCCAACAGAAAACAGCTACAGCAGCTACAACCTCTTCTTTACATCCCTCTAAGAATGGGTCTTTTCATAGAGGGGACCAAAACACCTTACTCTGAAAGTCTACTGTGTGCCTTGTTTTATTCTATCATGTATTACTAAAATATATACTAAAACAATAACAGTTCTTCCTATTTGGTACATCAAACAAAAAGGTCACTTGCAGCACCCTAAGCTCTCACAACTACACAGTTATTTGAGGATTTGGTTTTGGCCTTCGTGGTTAACAAGCCTACAAAAGGTATTTCACTGACAGAATGCAGGAATTACAATGGGCTTGTGTATAAGTATACTGGTTTTGGCTGGGATAGAGTTAATTTTCTTTATAGTACTTTGTATGGGGCTGTTTTGGATTTGTGCTGAAAATGGCATTGATAACACAGGGATGTTTTATCTGTCACTGAGCAGCTGGCACAGCGCCAGGGCCTGTGCTGCCTCTCACCCCACCCCAGCGAGCAGCCTGGGGGGGCACCAGGAGCTGGGAGGGGACACAGCCGGGACAGCTGACCCCAGCTGGCCAGAGGGATGTCCCAGACCACATGGCATCACGCTCAGCATGTAAAGCTGTAGGAAGAAGAATGAAGGGGGGGGAAGACATTCAGCATTAGGGCATTTATCTTCCCAAGTAACGGTTACGTGTGATGGAGCCCGGCTTTCCTGGAAGTGGCCCATGGGAAGTGGTGAATGAATCCCTTGTTTTGCTTTGCTTGCACACATGGCTTTTGCTTCACCTGTTGAACTGTCTTTATCTCAACCCATGAGTTTTCTCACTTTTACCCTTCTGATTCTCTCCCCCATCCTGCCCGTGGAGAGAGAGAGTGAGTGGTGGTGTGGGGCTCAGCTGCTCACTTGGATTACATCACAACAATAAGCTGTTCGTAACTGCTTACTTTCTCTCTTTTAGAAAGTCTAGCAGTGTGCTGCTGGCCTGTAAACACGCAAAATCACAAAGTTTATTTCTGCTAGTAATAGTTTCTAGATTTCAATGTTTTCTTGACAAAGATAGGTTGACACATGGTGTAAGATTCTTAGATACGTACAGATGAGAATCATCATTGGTAAACAGGCCTTCACTAAACATAAGCAAGTAAGAGCTCTTACATATATCACAATTGTGCCGGTGTGAAGAGTAGCTCCTGTAGTTCACAGTCATATTTGGAAGCATAAGGAAAGACTATCACAGCATTCTAGAATCATGCAGTTACCTAGTCCATACCTGTATCTATCTACCTGGCCCATTTCTTTGAGGGACCTAACACTACTGCCAGGAACTTTGCTGTTAAATTCCACTGTTAGCCCAACAATCCTCTGCAAATGGTCAGGGAGTATTTTATGTTTGCAGTAGATCCTGTGGGGTGAATGGATCAGTGTATGGAAAGAGCCATTCTGCAGTAAGAGAAACTGCAGTGTCTTAACTTTGAAGAGAAAGAATGATTGTAGAATAGATAATGGCACTAACTTGAGATGATACATGGGTCTTTAGATAACAGACACCCTTCCTTCTAAAGCCCTTATTTCTTTAAAAATTAGAAATCCTGTAACTAGAAACTTCTCTTCAGGTTTGTAGTTGCTCCTTTACTGCTCTTAGGTAAACTAACAAGGCCAAGCCAACAGGAAATTCTCATGAGAATGATCCTTGAGAAGAAACAGGGAATAGGAGTTATATGGGACAGTCCCTGGCAATGGTTTTGCTGGATGGGAAATTAACATCTGCTGAAATAAGGTTACCAAGGACATGAGTCTACATGTACAGCTCAACCATTAGCATTAGTCTCACTGCCTTGAATGAAGCATCAGTGAGCAGGACAGGTTTTCAGACACTAATGTACATCACGGGCTTTCTAGTATCAGCTCTCTGGAATGCCAAAACAGTGCATGCTGTCCCAACTCCGGTAGTGCCTAGCACAACTTGAATTATAGAACTGGCATATAAATTCTTAGTGAATCTAGGGAGTTTCAGATGAATAGGATGGACCAAATTTGGTGACTTACTACAAAATATATATACTCCATAATTACCATACACAGTTTTTGAAATACCTGATACCTGAAGAACAGTTGCTGTCACATGGCTGAAATACAGAAACATCTGCTACTGCCAGTAAGGTTATCTTGAAAATTTACTGATGTCTTTCAATTCTGTCTGTAAGCTTTCCTCATCTCAAGTGAAAAAGAGCCACTGCGTCACTTGCTACTTTGCCAAACAAAACCTGGCAACTAGCCATAGGCGTATGCAGCAAAATCAAGTGCAACCTCCCACTAAACTTGAAAGTACTTAGTATTCTTATTCTTTGGCATAGTTATTTGTGATGCTGAATTTTGTCTGTATGTCCAGCAACAGAAAAGAGAGATTTCTTGTCAACGACTCGCCATTAGTGGTATTCTACTGTTACTATCACTTGATAATTAAAGGGTTAATAACCTGACAGGTTACAGTGAGTAAACTGCTACATAAGTCATTATCATACAGAAGCTCTCTTGAAATCCAATAAAGTTATAGTAATTTTGTTGGTTTTCTAAAAAAAAAAAAGGAAAGGCAAGGTATTTTGATAAGTTTGAAAGTATGTGCTGTTGGCTAGAATCGTTCTGGTTAATATACAAGTTCAAAATTAAGCTACAATTACAATATAACTATGGTACTATAATAAATGCTGATGTTCAATGCAAATAATTTATGCCATCAATAAGAATGACAGCTAAAAGCTCTGTCAAAGGGATAAAAAAATTCATAAGTAAGTAATAGAACATTAAAATGGCATGCTGTAGGAGCCAATTCACGGAATCTTCCATTCGGGTTTATTTCTGGACATCATCCCTTCCTTACTCTGCTAATACAAGCTAAAACAAACAAGGAAAACACTTCTTTTATGTGTAATTCTGTTATTTTTTTCTAAACCCAGAATTTAAGATGCTTTCTAAAAACAAATTTTGCATAGTTTGATCGTTGCTATTAAAACTAACAGGACATTATAACACTGTACTGAATAGCTCTTACTTGTATTGACTCAATAGCATCTCAGCATATTTAATTTTCTCATACATAGACTTTAGCTTCTTTTCAGATTCTTCATCAATTCTTTTCATTACCTTTTGAATTTCCATGAGTTCACAACAAACATCACTATACATTTTTGATGTCTAAGAAAACAAAACAAGTTTCCTGAAATGTTATATAAAAATTATAAAAAATGTTTAAAATAAAAAATAATTTCAAGATTTATCTGATTCTTTGCAGTTTAAAAATTGAAGTGTAAAGTTGAGGTAGCATTTTGTGATGTCATACAACCTAACAACAAAATCTACATGGTCTGCAATAGATAGAACCCTAGCGAAAGACAACAGAATGTGTCGTAAAATTGCATAACAAAGAAATGGCAGCAAGAGGGCTTTCACTCTGTTACAAAACTTTGAAGTTATGTTGAAAAGGTGGCTACTTCCATGGGAAGATAGTGACCTCTGGAGCAGAAAGCAAGAAATAATGTTGAAAGAAACCACTGAGGTATCTATCACTCAGTTATCTGACAAAATCATTACTTAAACATCTCCTAGAAGGTATGCAAGCCCAGCAGTCACCTATATAAAAGAGGTGCTTCAGACAATGCAGACAATGAACACAGTTTTCAATGTTATAAATAGTATTGGGACACTCCGTTCCTAACAACTCTCAAATAGAGATAAGCACATCTGTTGTCTCACTTTTTAAAATATTAAAAATATAAACAAACATTATATAAAATCTGTATGAGAATCTAGCACTTCACTACTCAAACTAGTTCTCTGGATATTAAAAATTAAATACTTGTTTCCATTACAAAGAAGATTAAGTACCAGTTGCCTTTTTAAGGCCATGGGAGGAAAAAACCACACCTGAGTAACAAACAGCATATACGTTAGAGCACAGTGATAGTCATAAATAATTTACTTGACAATTAGAAATTCTGTTGAAATTAAATATATAAATAAGTTACAGTACCACCAAATCTATCTTCTTATGATATGTAGTGTCACTTTTTGGAAAGAAAGAAAAAAAGAACCCTCTATAAAAATGTACTTTAAATAGTCTTTAGAAAAAAGATATTTTATGTTTACTTTCAGAGTTGTAGTTTAATACACCTCAGTATTTTAGATGCATACAATATATTCTAAGACATTAACAAGAAAAAAGGATACAAAATAAACCCCAAAATAACCAAACTGATTTTTCATTAGCCAGTATTTTGAATGTACCTCATAACACTGATAGAACTATAAGCTATTTCATAGGTCAGAGATAATTCACAATAATTCTCACATTATTTGTGTAATAGTCAATTAACTTTTTAATTCTAGAAGTATTTTGTACATGACTGTTGAGTCCTCAAAAGATGAGTTCAAAATAAAACAAATTACAATAAACAACATTTATTAAGAACCACCAGCAAACAAAAGACCGTTTTTAGATTGTAAGTACCTTGAAACAGAGATTATTCCCTAGATTTGTATTTAGAAGTTACTATAGAAAATATACAGAAAAGATAATAAGTAGTACTAAAATCTGCACTTGAAGTAATAGTATTTCCCCTTTTTAGACATCAGTTTTAAGCTACCTACAACTTTGCCACACTTTGATTATTCAGCCTGACATGATCCACGTTAGATATTTATTATCTACAAATAATAAATCATTAGAAATATAATAATCAATAAATAATATAAACAAATAAATTAGGAAAAAGGTACACCAGCATTTAAAATTAATTAAATCTTAAGAAGATTTTTTTAACAGCTTCTAACATATTCTGGAACAAATGGTGATGTATGCAAGAAATCCAAGAAGAATCTATGCAAATATCAATATGTGCCTTCTACTTCTCCCATGAAAAATCCCACATGAAATCAACTTACAAAGTTAGAATTACATTTCATATATGCTTAAGAGACATTTATTAAAGGCCAACAGCATTATCCTCCCTGGTTTCTGCTTGCACTGAGTGCCTGTAGGTAGTGGTACAGGCACACAATTCACAGACTTCGTGTACAAAATATAAACCAGACCTTGGCACTTCCAAAAGACTGCTGTTCTCCAAAAGGGTATGCACCTATGTAGTGGCAAGGTTCTGAAAAACATTTTTGTATTGTTTGTATTTACCTTTTCATAAGCCAGTAACACATCTTTCACAGCTTCACTCTCCAGATGCAGCTTTTCTTCCAGCAGAGGGCTGTGTTTCTTCGCGAACTCTGTATCCTCCTGAATCTTTCTGTTGACTGTTTGTCTTAAGTATTTGGTTTTGTACCTGTCACAGCTGATGGCTTTTACAATCAAAATGCCGTTGTAGCTCCAAGGTATTTTGAACACACATTTCATATTCTGTTAAAAAGATAATTAGCATAACAAAATGTCAGTATCTGAGTGATACCTAGTGAGATTAGGAAGTGTGTTGTCATAATACTAAGACTTGCAAAATTTTGCTGTAAACTACTTTGAAGGCCAAAAGAGGACACGGGTTACAAACGTCATCACCAAATACTGCATTAGCAGTGGAAATGTTTTTAAACTCAAACTTAATAATCCCAGTATGTAATTCAAGCAAACCTTCAAAGCGAGGGGTAGTTTTGTTTTTATGAAGGAAATTAAAACATCCAGCCTTAAGGCATATCTAGCGGAGGCTATTATAACACAAGAACATCTCTAATGAGCTTCCCAGTCTCCAGCAACAGACATATGTGAATGCAGAGGAAGAACAGGGAAAATATAAATCCCACATCCTCTTACTATGCCAACTATTTTCAGTTTTGGGGACACTTCCTGAACTAAACATGGCTTCAAGAAAGCTAAACTAAAGATACAGACTCAAAGCCAACAAACAAAATATATACATGTTGCCACACAGAAGTATGTCAGTCTTAATTCAGTTTGCTGCGTTTACTTTTCTGACTTTGGCATAAATTTCCTGTGGGTCTTTACAAGAAAGTATGTGACCAGACCACTGCTTGCTGAATGACATCATCTATTTTATTTTGCATAGGAGAAAAAAGCTTATTAGAGATGGTGTCCTGCAGCAGCTATGTTATATATGGAATAATTATTGGTATGAAACTAGGGAAAGTAAAGTAAGATTATCTGATAAGAAAAAGATCAGAAAATGTCCCCAGAGCAGTAAACTTTGCCACAAATTTGAGAGATAAAAGCACATTTTACTGAGAAATAAAGGCGCTCTGCCTCTGAGAAGTAGCTGTGGAATATTCAGTGCAATCCCTTAACAATCAATAAATGTTGCTGTGTCAACAAGACATAAATCACAAATTTACAAAATTATTATTTCATTGCTACTAGAAGTTAAAGAGACATTGTATGAATAAGTAGCTTTTCTACCTAATACAAAGTGATACCTAACATTATGATGAATAAAATGTCTTTTACATTGGATTTTGTTATATATCAGAGAAGGTAATTTCTGAAGATAGGTTATGTCACTACAATTACCTATAGGACATGGATGCAGCAGCAGTTAGTAATAATGGAAATCAAGGGAAGTCTGAAGAAATAACAGGATTCAATGTCTACTCCGAATGGGTCATGCAAACTCTTAATTAAGTATCTCCTGCATTTGCAATACTTAAATTAGGGATAACTATAACAAGCCTGAGGGTCTTCTCCCTTTATTCTCAATTCCATGTTAGTGTATGTTTGTCTTATAGATAATACTATAAGAACTCATAATCCTGAAAATTACAAATTTACTCCAAAGACACAATATCATACTGACATCGCCCACTGAAAAATCAGCGAAGAAGAATCAGTTAATTTTCACAGCTAAACTTCATGCTGGTTTCTTTTTCTTTTTTTAAATACTGTATCATTGCATATATTAACAGAATTGAAAATGTGTTAATTATATTCCACTATTCCAAACTTTTTATATTTATAGGCAATGCTAAACAGTAAAGTAAAAGCAACAGGAATGTATAGCAACACACAAAAATGATTACAGCTGGATCAATGTAGGTAAGTACATCAAAATGCAAAAAGTAGCATCTCTGCAGCTCAAATCCTGAACTACTGTGCTGAAGAATGAAGATTATATTATCAACCTTTCCTTCTTGTAGTTCTTTACTTCTTTAAAATTGACATTTTAATTGCCATAGGATTTTCTCCTGAAAGCAGTTTCTAACTTACCAATGAATTTTAATTCTGATGCTTTACTCAATCTCCTCCTCTGTTTTCAGGATATCATTAATTGTCCTTCAGAGGCAATTGCTTTCAAGGAAAGCAATCTCTGCCAGTTGGTAACACCTTAATACAGGTTTTTAGTTTCCAAGTCAAGAGTAGGCATTGGCTAAAATAAACATACTTTTTTCTCATAGATTGGTAGGGGTGGGCACTACTTGACATTTTGTCTTCTGGGATATGGAGGAGGAGAAATAAAGCATTTGGGAATAAACAACTCCTGGCTTGCCTCCATTATACACTGATTTTCACTTAGTGTTTACTCAGTAAACAGTTATGGCATACTCTTACGCTGTCACCACACTCCGGATTGTAAGGTATTTGTTGAAGATCTCAGGATGATGTGCACCAGAACACTAGAGCACCAGCTGTGATTTTACATCCAGGAACCTACTGTTACAAATTAGGCAACTTTTCTATAAGTCTAGATTCAGATGATACCTGCTTCTGACCATGGGTCACAAGGCAAACAGCAAACAGCTGCTAATTAGCTGCTGCTTTTGATTTCATTTTTTCTTTAATTCTATTGTGTAGGTGCCAGTTCATCACAAAATGTAATGGTAAACCTCCTTAAAATCTGGGATAGGAGCCCTATCAATCATTACATCAATCAATTTCTACTAAATATGTAAGTACTTTATTCAAGTTTATCACATTTTATTTTTTCTCAAAACAAATTTATTTTTTTATTTGTGGTTTAATCTATGGTTTAACTCAAATGCATTATTTTATAATTCTGTTTCAGCTTCTCATTCCTTGTCCCAAACTAGGCATTTATTATCATCTTAAGAGCGTCTTGTTCGCTCTTACGCTATTTCTCAAACGCTGAACATTCCACAGTACTCCCCTTATTTTTTCCTGGATACCAAACTCAGAAGAGTAAATATTGTACTCCTATTACAGTAAACAAAACTATAGTCATATCATAATTCTTATTCTTGGTAATGAACTGACTGAAAAATGAGAAATATTCTTTGTTTCAAAACCTTTTTGCACAGCTGCGGGGAGCTGCTGAAGCCTCCAAAGTGACATACAATCAATTTTCATGGCAAGCTTTTTCCTTCACTGTTTCTCTAACTCCAAAGTTGCTTCTGCCTCGCACGATCAGCCTCCAGCCTCTTCATTAGCTCAGTAACTTCCAATAACAAAGCTTCTGTTTCCTGCGTCAAGGTTAATGTCTTGCCATCTTTAGAAATACATTTAAATATATTTTTTATGAAAGCTTAATCACATGCTCTTTATTTGCGCTTCGTTCTTAACACAAAGTTAGCCAGTTCACATGTATCACAGTAAGTACAACTGGTTACATTTCTGTCTTGAAAAATACATTATAATTATTTCTTATGAAGGCTTAAACACACACTCTTTATTCCAGCTTCTTTCTCAATATAAAGCTAGCCTCACATCTATCAAGGCAAACAGAACTGGTTACAAACAAAACGTACACATTCAATATAATTTTCCTCCATCTTATTTCCAATGCAGAGTGCAACAAAAATGTATAAATACAGATGGTACAGAATTTTCATCTTTGCCTTGTTGCTTGGGTAATTAATCATGCAAATAATAGTACCAGTTCCTAGTTATCTTAATTTTTTAAAGAATACTTATTTAATTTTATTTTCCCAAGTATCAATGCCTTCATTAAGGTCTCTGGAGTTCTAAGAATACTCAGTGTAATATCTCAACAGCAGTTTTACTCATGATACACATAAATCATCATTTCATTCTGTGAAATATGTCTATAAAAATGCCTCAGTTATTTGTTTTGATAAAAGATTCTTTGAGGTCATCATCCATTGTCATGATCTATAAAAAATGGTAATTATACAAGCTACAGAGTCCAAACCATTTCAGTTTTGACTCCACAGTCAATAATTCCCTAAATCATTACGATTAAAAACTGTAAGCATTCAAAAGAAGGAGAACACCACTCATCTGGAGTGAAATTTTGTCTTCACTGCTATTAACAGACATTTCATCGGGCAATTTACTGCAGACAGGATCACCTCAGGCTAGTAGTATTTAAAAGGTTGCACATTGGCTTAAAAAAATTACACACAATCTCTTTAATATTTAAAACTTAATTCAAAAATGTATAATCTGAGTAAAGATTTAAACTGTAAAAACCAGAACTCTGCATTGGGAGTATTTTATGAATACCCAGTAACAGCAATGCATCTGTTTTACAGAAATTAAATGAAAAAAATCCTCTAGCATTTCTAACAACCAACATAACTAGTTTAGCTGGTT
This sequence comes from Falco peregrinus, assembly GCF_023634155.1. Lineage (NCBI taxonomy): Eukaryota > Metazoa > Chordata > Aves > Falconiformes > Falconidae > Falco > Falco peregrinus. The sequence goes on along the minus strand of NC_073723.1, from coordinate 52,821,792 downwards.
CAAATCCTAGACAGGTTAAAATACAGTATTAATCTAAATACAGAAATGTAAATTATCTTCTTGCAAACAGGATGATTTAAAAGTACATAATATAACATTTAAAATATATGTGTATTTCAGCTTGACATGCTACAAATCTCAAAGGATACTCATCATTTACATAAGACAGAGCAGGCAACAAGCAAGTATTATTATAAATGTAAAGCATATATTAAATGAGGATAAATAACTTTTACAACTCGGACCGAGTATTATGAAATACCTTTACCTTCACAAGATACACCAGCTTCTTTAAAATCCACCTTAGGGGACAATGGTAACCAGATACCTTCAATAGATTCAGCACTGACCACTTTTGTTATCCTGTAGGTAAAAGCCACTGTCACTGAAAAATTCTAGACTGAAAATAGCATTGTTAAGTAAACATTACTTCCACTATGTCAAAATTTCCTTTATTGAATCTTAAACATTTAAAGGCCGGCTAGCTAAATGGAATAATTGCAAGTCATACAGAAGAATTATTAATTGTACAATTCCCATATAAATGCTTTTCTCATGTTTCTTTACAGAAATACAAGAAACAGATTTCTTTACACCTTGTACTTACACAGATCTTCAATTTTTGTCCTCATACCCAGGGATTTGCCAAAGAGTAACTGTTGTAGAAAAGCTGTTACTCTTTCCAAGTCCTGAACATACATGAGCAATATATGCTGTACTTTCCAGACTCTGCTAAGCAACAGAAGCATTTAATGCTGTATCTGTGCAGACACGGATACATTGCCATTGCAGGTCAGATGCAGTTTCAGTTTTATCAGTTTAATGAAAGTCATCACTTGAGAGTCAACAATGAAGAAAAAAAAAAATTCAGAGATACAAAGGAAAAATAATCAAGGCATAAGGCTTAATCAGTTTCCAACAGACAAGCTTTTGAAATCTGGGAGACTCAAAAGCAGAGATAAGGAAGGCTTTGTTAAAAGGACATTATTTAACCTGCAACCGAGAGGGGGAAAGAAGCAACACAAGCAGTCAAAGAAGAACACAAGCAAATCATAGCTCTCTTAAGTGAACTTAAAAGGCCCATTAGACTACCAGAGCTGAGAACAAGGGGAGGAAGGATAACCAGCACCTGCTTATGCCCACATGTGTGGCTTAAGAGCACATACAGGTCCTTCCTATGCAGCTAAGATGAAACAAAATCTGCAGTCACAGTGTTACATTACACATATATGCATAACGTGAAATATATATTTGAAAGAACTCCACAAAGAAGTTCCTTTTCCATGAAGAAATAACAGCCTATGCCAAAAACAGACCAAAAGAAATACTGTTGAAGCCTTCCTAAATCAAAAAATACAGCTAAAGAACAGGGAATAAAAAAAATATCTCTGTGTTAACAGAAAATAGTAAGACATTGGACTGGAAAACTGGGACCTGGTGATGGAAGACATATCAAATTAGATAAAGAAGCAGGAGTCTGATAAACAGGAGCGGAACAAGTAGGCAAGCACAAAAAAACTCAATAGGTGTATTGGATATGACGTCAAAATATGCTGGGAAATAGAGGGTTTGTTGAGCAAAACAGCCAGAACAACAAGTTCAGTGCATGAGATACATTCTTTTCTTCAAGAACTACATCATGAAGTACCCTGCATTATAAATAATACAATTTAAAGTCACACTTTCAGACTTATTGTGTATACTTTCTCAGTACCTGGTTTTGAAATATACTTGTATTGTATTGCATTGTATCCTAGGTTTCTGAAGTGTCTTGAGTTTTTTAGCGTATTTTAAAATACATGCAGCCAACATGTAAAATTTAGACAAAAACTGCATAAATTTTATGTTTTAAAATCACATTTTAAATTTTGTATATATTCCAGATATCTCCAGTGCAAATATATCTAAAAAAAAAAAAAGAATTCTTCAACTTGTTATTTTTAACTTAAGAATTATGTTCTGTTTTTATTTAACAAGCATCCCCTCCTGCTTTCTAGCTTTAATGTTACATAGTTGGAAACACTACAGTGTGTTTCAAGGAAATTTTGTCACTCAAACACAAAAGATTTTTGAACTAAACTTAAGTAGCTGGCAAACAACACTGAAAACATAAAAATCATTCATTTTATAAGAATCTTAACAGTATAAATACAGGAAAATCAGGAAAGAAAAAAATGAAAAAAAAAAAGTTTAGTTTTTGCCCCATCTTATTACAGCATTTGATGAAGAAATGGCTGTTTAATTCAAACATTTTTCCTACTCCCTTTTCTAATTACTTGTCTCTCTGTGTCTAGCCAAACTGAAATGAGAGTAAATTTGACCCTCTATGCAAATTCAGAATATTGTGTACAGTATTTAGAGAACTTCACAAAGATCAGAGTAAGTATGCAGAAACATTCAGAATGCTTATGCATCATGTTCCAACCCAGGACTCAAAGAAAGTAGAGCTTATAATATTGAGACACCTGAGATAATTGGTAGAATTAGCACAATTTCAGAAGTATCAGTAAGAACAACTGTTACCAACAGAAATTCGTCACTTAGGTGGGCCCTGAGACCTGTGATCATCTTGAATCTTTGAAATTAGAGTAGGAAAGATACGAGAAATTCTCCATAAACACTTTTGGTGTTAAGATACTGCAGACACTAAGAATGCTTATTTGAGATACATCTTCTATGTTACAAAAGAACTTGGTAAAGCCTACAGTTCACAGAGCAGACTTCATAGCCAGAGTAACATCTCATCAAATAAAAACCTGATATTAAAACAAATGCGTTATTTTGTATGATTTTGTACGTATGATTCTTACCATGGTATTTTCTCCTCCTTAAACACATAACCATACTGCAAAAGCAAAACATAAACTCCATTATACATCTCAGATGTTATACACTTTTCCTGTTTCCTAACAAAAGGCATAAATAGGCCACTGAATTTTGTATCATAAAAGGATCCAATCTGTGTACATACAGATGAATGCTTTCTAAAATTTAAAATAAGGTTTTGAATTCCTAAAAACCATGGATCTCCAAACGGTTGTCAATAAAGCCCAGATTTTGTACATATATTTTATGCATTACTCAATTTTGTAGAATGTTTTTTTAAAAAATTCCTTAATACTGTTAATTCTATTTTTACTCTCAACCACTGTACTTTGTTTTAAATCTCAAAAGTAAAGCAGAGGTTCTGGCTCAGCCTTGCATGCTTTTTCTTCATTAGGGCTATGTCTAAAACAGCAAATTAAAAACACTGCCAGGGAAGTTTTCTGGCCTAGCAACTTAATCACATAAAGCATTAAAGTACATTACATACGTACTTTAAAGCCTGGTACCTTACCGCACATAAAGCCTGGTACAACCTGCGTGCGGTAAGGGAAATTACCACATTCACAATCCATTCCCAAACTATTCCCAGGCACAGTTCAGGAGCTGGAAAGGGTCAGGGACCATTCTCAAAAGCAGTGTCCATAATGTTTCTTCTATTTTGGAAGGTAAGAATCGAACAGTTTGGGTATGAGGTTTTCCATGTCAACTGGACATATTGCTGGTAATACTTAACTTACTAGCAGAGGTGTAAATAAATTCATATACAGACAAGTAAAATCCAAAGTTCCTATATTTGTAGTATAGTCATTTCAGTATATGTGACTAATTTTGATTTTTAAGAGCATTAATGAAATACTCATATTATAGCAACCCCATCTTTTCTCCTCTTAAACTCATAGTTATAATGGCATCACCATCTAGAGGCCTCAGACTGTTTTGAATCTCTGTATATTAAGTCCCAAGAATTTAGAAGAGATGTGGAAAATATGCACAAGACTTACAGAAACAACTTAAGCTAACATTAAAATGAATAAACATCTGAACATGTCAATGCTTATCCATCTAAGTCATGTATATTGATGACAAAATTATGGCATTAAAAACATTTCACTTTTCTCACGTTATTTTAAATAAAGGTAGAGGCACTATAAAGTTTCCTATCAAATTAATGTCTATACTGTAAATCAAGATATGACTGTAGTTCACACACCTTGGATTCTTCTACTATCTATGCTGCAATTGCAGAAATCTCCCTGCAGAGTATTTAACACTGCTTGTGGAATACTAATCCAAGACAGTTTTCCTGATGTGTTGCTATGATGACATTATTGTCAGTACTGGCGAGTTATTTAAATATAACATGTCTGTGCAAGCAGCAATCAGATCTTCTTACTGCAGTGTAGGCATATGCAAAATTTATTAACATTCAGGAAACACTTCCCCAGTAAAAGTGAATTATTTAAATGATAGTAATCATGTTTTCAAATAAGTTCATGGGAAGATTTGACTATACTTTAAAATGGTATATATTTCATTCTTTATCTACCTACCTTTTTTTTTAGCTTCCCTTTATTCTTGTTTCTATTCACACAAAATACATATAGGCTAGCAAAACATGTACTGCTCGAGAAAGAACCGTAACATTTTCAAATTCATGTCTCTCAATATGAGAATAAAGAAACTCTTTAATCAAGGAATTTTTAAGTACTGTTCAGGAAAAAAAACATTGATCACTATAAATAACAAAATGACACACAGCTCAATATGACTACCTACTCAAGTCATCAAAAACTATTTTGCAAAAAGTATCTTTGAAGCTACTTGACTCTGTGTGCATATAAATTGTCATATATGAATGTAATAATCTTTATGATATATTGATATTATATTATGATATTGTGGTATATTGATTTTAATAAAATAGTTTGATTAGCCAAAACTGTTAAGTAGACAAAAAACTTACGATGGTTAGTATATGAACTTCCTGGGCACTATTTTGGAGAGTACATGTGACATAAAGTTAATTTTTTTATAAAAATCAACATAGTAATCCTATTTAACAATACACTTGCTCCTATAGAGAGAAAAAGCACTTGGCCATTTGCAACCATAAATGTCCCTGTCGAAAGCATTTCTCCATCTTTAATTCTAACTCGTGAATGTGATGAATAGCTTTGTTAATACAGGGTAATGGAGTATTTACAAAAGCGCAGCTACATTGCCTTGTAGTGATCCACTTATTCTTGTCTGGAGAAAGAAAGAGAATACAGAAGGCTGCTACAATTCACATGCAGGCTGAAACGAGATCTCATACCTGCTTTTCCTCCTTTAATTTGGAAGTTGATAAGCTTTGGGCTTGAAATTGACTAAGTGAATCTAACAGCTATATCAGTTACTCTGCACACTTCTTGCACAAAACGTCACTCCTTTTTTAATACAATCTCAAATACAAGGAAGGAGATTAAAACATTCTTGAAGAATATGAAGAAATAATTTCAAAGAGTTATAATAAAAAGGGCTAGAGTTCAAATACAATTTGCTATAACTAATTTTACATAATTAACCCCAAATGAATCCAGTTTGTTTTATAGTAGTCCTTAGCAAGGGTTTTGTCCAGACATAAAAATAACTATCAGAACAAAAAAAAGCAAAGGTGACATCTACTACAGAAACACCTCGAGCGAAACAGAAAAGGTTAGAGGGCTCTAGAGGCAGGCTTAGACTACTCTTATGTATACAATAGTTAGTTCCAGCAAATGTTTGCTACAACCTTACTAGGGGCTGCAGCTCCAGAAAAGTAGTTCCCATGCCGGAAATTTAAAGCCACATGACATAAATGAACTGCTTTAAGAGAGCATGTGGATTTCACACTTATGTTTTCTTTAAACTGTGTTAGCCTTATAACCACATAAATAAATGATACTGTGGCACACTATTGAACGTTAGCTATTTAATTAATACAAAGAATGGGAACATGACTACAGAGGTCACTAATGAAAGGTGTCAGGAACCAGAACAAGACCTAGCAGCAGAGCTATTAAAAAGGTCTAAGAAGCTGTTCTACAAACATCAAACATTAACCTAATTATGTTCAGGGGGTGCAATGCTTTAATGTACCTTGGAGATGAACCAAAAATAGCAATAATAGTAACAGGGATTAAACTGTAAAATAGAGCCAGACAACATTCATATACAGTCTGTGAATTTGGGTTTCTTAAAAAAAAAACAAAACTCAGTGTTTTAGTTAAAGTGTCAACGTAAAACATTAAAAGTGTATGTTACATACGGTTCTTTTAACCTAACTTTACCGTAAACAGCCTTACTACAATGGAAAAGATTGTGTCTTTTCCTGTCTGCAGAATTTTATTTGAAAAGACAGCCCACCGAAATAGACATCAAAATCTGTTTCAAAGGATCTTTCTCTGCCTGATTCTATAGCCAGAAACCTTCACAGGATACCTACACAGCACAATCCTAAGAAAGCATATACAGACATTTAACGTTTTGTATTCTAAAGCACAACAGTTCAGATTTTGAGACCAACATTAATTTCACTTTGTTGCTTCTACTGTTATTATTCTTACATTTTACTGCATTAACATTAATGTTTTAAAAATTATGTTTATTTTCTTTACATCATTAATGCAACTAACTAAATAGCCATTTACAAAAAAACTGAAAAGTTTGAGCAGCTTTAATAAAAAATACTACTCTCTTACTGCTTTGGTCTTCCTTGGTAAATGCAAACATTTTTACATGTAAGTCTTCTAATCTCTTTGTGAAAGCAAGCTAGAAATATAACTCAGTGAGAAAGTAGAATTATTTCCATTTTTCTTAAAATCTAAAAGTTAAATTTAAATGACAAGTGAAATACAGCCAATTTTGTTTTCAGATAGAAAACTGAACTATCATTAGAGGATGGAGCAACACCAGTAAGTCAATGATTGACACTCAAAGTCTACAAATGTATCATTTGTATAAAGGTTTTTCAAGCAGTGACAGGTAAGAACCAAGAAAGAGGAGCAGTGTTATATAATATTACAAATACAAATTATAAAATAATTTCTTATGTCTTAAATTTAAGCCCTTCATTAAACTATTGGAAAACTGCCTAATAGAAGATGTATCTGCTGTACTTTGGGATGGCTCATTACTGTCCTTAGAAGAACAGGAAAATGACTGTTTCAAACATTATTGCTGGTAGCCCTTTTCAGCCTAATAATAAGAAAAATAATAATACATATACAAATATACATACACATATACAGATTTTAAAAACTCCTATTTTCATCAGATAAAAAAAAGTATTTAATCAGTGATATATCTACAATATTTTTAAAGGTTAGCAAATCCATATTCACTTTTCCTACAAAGGGAAAAGCAGCAACTAAACAGTTGACGTCATTACAAATTAGACAGTGGATCCTATTTAAGAAATGAAATTACAGCTGAAAAGCAAATAAAAACCAAGGCAACCAAATTTCAATGTATATTAACTGTCTTTTCAATTTATACAGGTTATTTTGGATCCCATCATGACAGTGGTTACCAACACTAGTTTGAAAAATGTGAAAAAGAAAATGGATACCCTATGAGATGAATTTTAACTAAGAAACTGTCAACAGAAGGGAAGTCTATAAACCTGTACTCTGAAACATTGTAGTCTCCGTGGACAGAAGACACATAAGAGAGGAAAATAATCTACTTATTTGCATATAAATCTATAACCCAGCTTTACTACAGTAAACAAAACCAATATTATTTAGTTATAATTTACATCATTCAGAAAAATAATACTGGCTGAAAACTTAGGTAGTTAAGCTTCAGGACATCAAGCTGAGGTAATGTACTGAAATGTTTTATCACCCTTAAAATTCAAACATTTGGCAAATAACTGTATTGCCATACAGAGATTCAGGTGGACACCTCCTGGACTGTGCAATTGGCATATTAGAAATCCACAGTAAATTGTGGTTTCCAGCTATCAACAACCTACAAAAACTGACTAGTAAAAAAACCAAAACAAGCCCAACACCTGGATTACGGTTTTCATCAATATAAAATACTGGAAACAAATATCACATAGATTATAGATTTTAGTATTCCATATTCTTTAAATTATTACTATTAAAAATAGATATATGTTTATTCCAAACTCTCTGGAATGGAAAATAATTGCCTAAGAGTCCAACTGGATGGACAGTCGAGAAAACAAAGAGCAAGACTAAAATATGCTCTTCACACTCTCCACACCTCAGTTTATGGATCCACCACACTCAAACTCAAGTCTGTTCCAAAGAAATGTTAGAAGAATCTACGTGGACCAAGCCTGCCAAAAGAAATGCTAAATCCACAGCTATCTTCTACATGAAATTCCATGCACTGCAATGCAGAGAGCATCATCTCTCTGGTACTGTAACAAACTAATTGACCTGGAAACTCTGAACAATGCCAACAAAACCTTTCAAACTAAAGCTAGACAAAAGATTTTTTAACGTGAAATAAAGTTCACAGTACCTATAATAAAGTTTCAAGTCACCACATTTTCAACTATGCAACTCTCAATTCTCCTCAGGAAATGTATGGAAAATATATTATATGAGCCATTCTTGCATGTAATTTGCACATTAACACCTTTTTTTTCCAAGTTTGGTGGCTTTTTCAATTTATAAAACAATTATTTCCAATGGCAGGATTCAGCATTGTTCAAAGAAATATGCCGATTTGGCAAGCAGGAATTTTTAACTGTATCTGTGACAGGATGTCAGCTTCTTGGACTCTGCAAAGCAAAATTCTGCTCTCCTAACAGGCTTATCCTGACAGACCAGATGGGCCATATTAGCTCCAACAAGGAGTACAAAAGAATCTGAAAGTCTTAGTAACTCAAAGAAAATAGTTTTGACAGACAGAATAGCTCTAGAGAAAGGAGGAAAGAGAAGAAAAAATACTACACACAAAAGGATGAAATCCAGAAGAAAAGCTTAAGAAACAGTTTCAATCTGTTGTTGCTTATATAGCCAGCAATATATTCAGAACAAGGTATGAACAGACTATTGTCAGATATGTCAGCATGTGAAAAAGGTGAGAACATTACTTTCCTGATCAGGAATCATACACAACACAAAAATGCATTCCACTATACATAACAACACACTAAAAAAAAACTATATTGGACAAATCCACAGTTGATGATAAAAGCATAATATCAATCTGAGGCTTGGAAAAAATTTTTTCAGCATGCAGTTCATTTAGTATCTGTTGCAAATCTTAGCTTCAATACTTATAAATTGTAGACTATTTATCTTCACAGCTGTAGCTATCAAAATAAAAATAATTTTAAAAAATCTTTTATATTGCCTTATCCAGAAAAAAATAACCCAAGTCCAGTGAGTTAGCACTCACAATTCTGGAATATATACCTCTGACCTTCAGGAAGTGAATTCTGCACAAACTGTTTTACAGATCTCAAGCTAACTTTCTCACTCTGACAAAGATAACTACTACATTATCATGGTAATACACTGTACCTTTTAAAATTTATTGTATGCTACTCTATAAACAAGGAGGGAAAAAAAGCATTGTGAATCTTTCATCAGGTGCATGTATATATATAAATATTCATTAAAATATATGTACCTTGTATACATTATTAAATATGACTAAAGCTAAAGTAAACACAACAACATTTTAAGTACTTTCTTGCTACTTTACTATAATGGAAATAATTTATGAGCTGTTAAAAATAAATTTCTAATATCAGCATCTCAAATAGAAGGATGAGGAAATAACAAAGGTTTTGTTAGTCAAAATCCTTGATGAATTTTTTTCAACAAACGAGGTCAGAATTGAGATGTTAGAATTTCTATTCACCTAACATAAGCTAGTACTACTATTTCTCATCATAAATGCCATTCCCCAGGCAGAGTCTTAGGATATTCATAAATATGCTTCATGCAAAGCTTATTCTGTAAGAATCTTTTTTCTCATCAGCTCTCATACTTACCTCTTCACCAGAACTCTAATCCACTATTTAAGTAAACTAAGTGCAAATTGAGATTGTCTACCTCATAAGCACAATAGATATGGCCAAATCACAGAATAATTTTGTTTGAAATCTTCTCATTGATTCCTGATTCCCTGTGCCTATGTCATTTGTGTTGGACTTTTTCCTCCTTCCCCAAAATGCACTCAGCATAAATAAAAATTACAAACTAATGCGTAGTTAAAAGGAGCTAACATTCCATGAACAATCTCCATTTTATTCTATCATTTCCTGACCTTCAAGTATTAACTTTCTGCAAATACAGCATTTTACCATTTGGTTTTAGGGTCCTAGAATTTCTTGCACAATTTCTGCCTGTCTTCAAGTGGCACAGTGAATGCTTTTAACCACTGAAATGCAGCCCAGGTTTATTTCAGAATATGCAGAAAAGGATTAACATTCCTGATATTTCCCCGAACTACAATTAGTGCAGATGTTTCAAAACATTACATAGTGTTGTTTAAATACCAATTTGCAGCATTAAAATCTGTTATAGTAAGGTCTCACACTTGAAAACAAGGCTTCATGAGAATTTTATAGGATGGCTAATATAAACTACCAACTCTAATAAAAAGATCAGAATTATTATTAAAAGCAACAGAAGACAGGAAAAATTCCTTAGGTTCTTTGTTGTAATTTATACCTTTCACAGGAACAAGATCCCAAGAACTAGCCCATTATACTAGCCACTTCAAGCTTTAAGAAGGAAATTAAGATCAAATAATGTACTCTCACAAACCTCTAATGGTATCCAAAACTAAAAATATTATAGCTGAGATCTTACTACTATCAAATACCTGAAATAGAGCTGTATGAAAATCAATTTGATTTTTTTCCCAGTATTCCACCATTTTTGTGGTTTGTTCCAGCTAGATAGTCTGCAACTCAAATAAACTTAGTCCCAATTCTTTTTCCAAAGACCTTAGTGCAAATCTGAGCTCTAAACAGACAAAACCCCCAAACCTACAGACAATTAAATAGGATGAGAAACAAGGACACTTTAATTCTGCAATAGGTAAAGGTATTAAATCCAAGTACTCTGTGCCATAGTCATAAATTATACACTTTGTCTTTATATTTATATATTCTTGAGTACCACCTCTCTGAAATGAATCAAAAAAGAGGAATTATACTTCTGCCAAGTAGTATTGAGAAAAGAAATACCTTAAGATTAATAGCTGCTCACATTCTGTGACATGGGTTCACGTGAGACCTAAATATGAGTGAAGGTGCTACCTAATCTACTACTTCAGTGTCCCTCGTCACTCATTCCAAGGCAAGAAACAAAATAGGAGAATTACTATTGCCTTCCTTATTCCTAGGAGGTCAGAGACCTGACAGTAGTGGGAAAAATCTCCTTGCTCAAGCAAAAAACTAATTCAATCCAATTGTTAGAAATTAGCATCTGAAATTCTATTACCACAAGAATAACCCAAATATGTTTTAAAGATGATTACTACTAATGTTCATGCTACTAAGCATGTTAGTTATTTGATCTGTCCCCTTACACATAATTAAAATATCATGTACTATAGCACAATATTTTTGCAAAGATTATTAAATCTTAAACCTACCATCTTCCATTCTGTTGTATATGTCTAAATGAAATACAGTGGATATTGGTTACCATAGTAACCACAGAACTGAAGAAATTTAGTTTTGGCATAATTGCTGCATATGTTCGTACAAATCACATCTCTTATTCTGAGCATTAGAAACAAAGACACTTCTAAATTCCATTTTTTAAAAAATAGAGTAATGAAACAAGTATTTATAGACATAACACATATTCTTGTTTAATTCACTCATTATTTTTTCTTTTATAATTAGAGTATATTTTCTTGCATTCTATTAAACCATTTAGTCAAGTACTGTTTAAGTTATCTTTTTACTTGTTGATAATTAAGCCACTGTTGTTGTCATAAAATTTGAAATACTATTTCAGAACAATAAATAAATTATTAGTCAAACATCCAGAAATGGCTCAAGAAACTTCAGCAAAAATAAACACTCCCAACAGCCTGTAACAAAGTTATTTTTTTACTTGAAATAAGGTTGACATTGAGCATGGATAAATTTATTTGTTTCTTTATTTTCAAGAAGTAGTAGAAAAGGAAAAAAGCGCTCTAGGCATGCTGACATTAAGTCTTACAACAGCATAATCTTCTCAGCAGCATTAAAAAACACGCATTCAGCAGGAACAAATTAACTCAATTCAACCAGCTTGTGAATTAACTACAAACTCCTCTCCACATCATTATCAGATCCCAGAAAGAATCTAAAACATCTCAAAAAAATCCTAACCCCCAGAACAAACCCACAGCCCTGAAGGTCAGATGAACAGTAGGAAAGTGGGATTTCTATGTTTACTTCAACACTAGAATTCTTTCATCCTTTCCCTTCTCTAGGGAAAACCCTTCTCTATTGTTTGCTCAATAACTTAGTTCTGATTCAGTTGTTTCAGAGCTACCTTATACTTACCAAGTTCATTACCATCAGTACTTTTCATTTTAATATTCAGAAATACAAACAGAATTTCAGAAAGAGTTTGGTAATACAGAACAGATAGACAAATTATAGTTAAAAACAACACAGAGATAATCTCTACTCAAAAGCTTTAAGTCTTGGAAACTTAAAGTCTTTTCTTTGTCACATACATTGCATAAAAAAACTGTAATCAGCCAATACACTACAACAAAGCAATGCAAAGTAAAGGTCCACGAATTTGTTTAGCACACAGTATCATGCTTTTAGTTTGAAGTAGCAACGATATAATTTTTAGTTTACCTTGTCTCCTCAGACCTTCCTGGCACGAATGGGTCAAGGTCCTAATGAACTTGTTGAACTCATCCATCCAAATTTTTAAGGCTATAACAGGCCCTCCAAAAAAAATGAAAACAAAACAGGAACAATAGACTAATGAAAGATCATATTACTATTTGAAATAATTGCTATTTATTGATAGTCTCACTGTTGCTGCAAAAAACAGAGAAAAAATGCTAAAAACATTTTACATCAATCCCATGACCATTAGAATCAGTAAAGTCTGTTTTTTCATTGATTTTTGTGCAACATTCCTTCAGAGAAGCCCAGCTCCCCTCAGTGTCACTGAGCCTGACAAACCCAGCTTCCTTTGGTATTCCCTTCTGGGCATGTGCGCAGGACTGGTTTGGGGCCTGGCTGGCTGGCTGGCACAAGTCAATTAGCTGACTGCTACCCTACGGAATATATATAAGGCTAATTTATCACTCCTTTCTTTCAGATAAGGAAATAATTTGGGTCTTTCTTCCCATTATCTAGCTGCCAATTTTCACAAAACTTGGAAGAACTTAACATCTTCGAGACTCCTATCCATCTGTCAAATCTGTTTGGAATAGACAAAAGCTACTGGAGGACAGGCACTAGCAGACCATATACAGTGGCAGTGTACACTTTACTTTCTTAGATATACCAAAAAAAACCCCTTTACTTGGAGGCTACCTAAAGTTACTGCCTTCATTTATTTCTTAATCTTTCCATCAAACTATATTTTATGGGGTTCTTAAACTTCACTATTTTAGAAGTAACACAGGTATAGGAGAAAAAGATGGCACCTTGTATATGCCAAAACCCAAAGAACAACACAGGAAAAAGACAAAATGAAGTAAAAGAACAAAGTGTGAGGATGCTGGCAATGGTAAAGAAAAGCAAGTGATAGGACATTCAAGGAATGAAAGGTGCTTGCAAGCCAAAGCTAGTAAACATGTATTATGCTGTAGGGAAAGGGAGACTGGGACCAGATAAGTAAAAATGACAGAGGATTTGAAAAGGAAAAAAAGAAATTGATTATTTAATTAAGCTCTTGGAAAGTTCCATAATGGAGCAGAAGGGGTCCAACTAGGTAAAAACTTTATTCTCTTTAGTAATGACAGAAGTGTTGTAGAATGTGAAAACAGATTCCATTTGCAAAATAATGCCTCCATGAATAGAAAGATCCAAGGCAGTGCCAATAAAATCTAAACCATTTCTGACAGATGCTTGCCAAAATTGTTTTAAAATCTTTTAGTGGTATTTTCTACCAGATGTCTAGGCAAACTTAAACCAAACTTAACCATCTTTGCCGTTAGTTAGCCATCCTAATATATAACAATCTCCTTGTTGTATCTGTATGTACACAGCAAATAATAGATTGCCTTCATCTTGTAAACAACTTAAATGTTTGAGAACTGCTATCTTTTTCCTTCTTTACATGGAACAGACCAAATTCTTCTAATTTTTCACACACACACATTGCTGTCCCAGAGATTATACTTTCCACTATTTTTCCACTTTCTTCCTCCAAGTTCCCTCCAGTTAGTCCAGGTCTTTCCAGGCCTGTATCCTAAAGAGGCCACAGCCTTCCAGCTGATGCCTCACCAGTACTAAGAATGGAAGTGTTATGCAATGCTTTTGATTTCATAACCTGATACAACCCTTGCTTCTATCCCAACAGTATGATACTGGTTTTCATGTTTAGCACTTCAACCTACAGGCCTTTTGCTACCTTACCTAGCGTTTTCTTCTCCTCTGTATACATTATTTTTGCTTACAGATAGAACTTCATACTTGTTCTGATTTACATCCTACTGTCTGACTTCAAGTTCATTTCAAATTCCAAATGATCCTGTCCTTGTAAATGCTTGCAGATCCTCCCAGCAAGACATTGTGTCCAAATTGAGAAAGAATCATGTAGTAAGCCCTTGCTATCAGTATTATTCATAAAGTACCTCCATTGTCCTACAGTGTCATGCATAAGACATGGTTTGTGCTTAACATGCCAATACTATGCTTTTTCAAAGGAAAAAAAAAAAAGGAGGAATAAACATTTTAAAATGCTGATACATCTCTATTTGATTTCCCATTTTAAGCTGTATGTATTTTATTACTTTATGTTTCAGAGGGACTTAAAGTTAAATAGTAATTTTAGCCATTAAGTATATTATATAAATAGTTCAGTTGCAAAGATTAGAGAAACAAAATTAGTTGAAAATTTGGCAGGATCATACAATCTATTTAAAATAAAAAAGGAAACACAACTACTAAATAACATGAAATTGCATCTGCATGTTTTCTAGTTTGAAGAGAAGATCTTGCCAAATTCCAAATCGAGTGCTGAGTAACTATAAACACAGTCTTGTTCCGTTGGACTGAGATGCATTTTGTGGCACTGCTCAGATCTTCCCAGCTAATTAATTCTTGATGCTATATAGAAGTCTTTATTTAAAAGAAAATTAATAGAAAAAGATTTTTAAATTCTACAGCCTCAGACTGCTTTTCTATAAGGATTCAACGTTCTAGGAAAGACTAACTTATACAATTCAATATAGCCACATTAAGAGTGCATTCTAGTATCTGTCCTGCAATATAACTTTAGAAGATGACAGCTCCAAGACAAAACTCTGCATGACAGGGGGTGGGGGGGGAATAAAAAAGGATAATGAAATTTATGAAACCAACAATATCTCAAGCTGACTGAAGCTGCTGTTCAGCCAAGCTAATTCTTTCTCACCATCTACCTTCCAAAGTGAGACAACCTAAACCATAAAACTTTTTATCTAGGAAATGCAACTGCTACCTCAGTGTTTGTGCTACATGATTCAGTAATTCAATTTCAATTTTCAAACAAACTAAAAACACACAGTAAAATGAATAAATCAATATTTAAAAAAAAAAACTTTATATGAGATTTTATTACATATCTGAGCAAAAAGAATGCAAGAAAGGGGTTTATTTTTCTAGATTTCCTGTCTCTAGATTTCTTCACCACAGAATTTTTCTCACGTAATAGTTCACAACATGTACACAGTTCAGAGGTCATGTAAACACCCATTTTTTGCTACAGAAAGAGGTTTTGGTTTTTTTCCATATGCACAGACTGGCATAATCCTTAGTGTCTTCACAGTTCTTAATGGGAATGATCACTGTGCCAGTACAAAGCCCTTTTTGATGCACGTAGTTAGCCTAATATCAGCAGAATTACTGTAATGCATCATTTACCGCACCACAGTTCATGGCACAATTTTTGTGTATAGGCAAGTCCTTTGAGGTTAAATTGGAAGAGCCTAAGTGATCCAGATTTTCTCAGTATTTACTGTTGTTTCTCACTTACACTGTGAAGGCAACTGATTTAAAATACCAGAAAAGTTCTGCAAATTATCTAATGTCCAGCTTTGAGATACAGAATTCAAAATCAGTTAAAATCATTTTGCTTGCATACTGCCTAAACTCAGCAGTTTTGTGCTGCAGCTATTACAAAGATCATAACAGCATACAAAATCAGGAACCATACAGAAAGTTGGAATAGATAAGTAGACTTCTCCAAATTAGGAGATTTTATCACTTTACAAATAATAAACATTTTTAACCATTCAATTTCTATTCCTACTCCAAAGTCTTTTTTAACATCAAGTATAATGGTTTGGTAGGCATCTTGTAAATATCAGGGAAAATAATTTTGCTGTCATTTAGGTTGATTTCACTAGACCTTCTACAGGATCTTAATGATAGAAAACATTTTAGGCCACTATTGCAGTATTAACTTTTGATGTTAGTGGGGGTAACAATCTTCCAAATCATAATTTCATCCAAAACTGCATCAAGTACTGAAAGAGGAACAGGAAATTTCTCTGTCTCATGTCCAAATTGAAGTAAAAGTTCTAACATCACCCTTCAGAAGGGGACATTTTTCCTCATGCTGTCTTCATGTCAACAGTTTCAGACCTACCTGTCTTCTTATGCAAGGTATGTAGAGTGCAGTTACAGCTACCATGTCCTCTTCTTATTTAACTTCATCTGAAAGCTCGTTACAAAAGGCTACCTATAAAGCACACCATCATATCTATACCCCAATACCAAACCCTGAAGTCAGATAAATTCTAATCTCACACAGGCTGTATGTTCTGAAATGATGAACAGTATTTACAAAAATCTAGAGTTTCTCAGCAGGGAAAAAAACTTCAAAGACATGTATCAATCTTGTAGATAATACTGGCACTATCTCACTAGGCATAGCCATACTACAGCTCCATGAGGAATAATCTTAAAGGACTGCAAATCGAACACCTCCAAAACCTTAGTAAATCTCTTAATTCCTGAAAGCATCTTCAAAAAGGACCTCACTGTTCTAGCAAATATACCCAATTTTCCAGTCAGGGCAATTTGAAAGAACATGACCTGTCCCAAAATGACCACATACTGGGTTTTCTTTTGGGCTCATGACCAACCCCTCAACTTCCAATATACATCTCAACATGATCAATACAGAAAAACAAGAAGGGATTGCTGCTTGAGGTATATTTTGCTGAAGCACAACAGTCAAGCCTACAGGGCTTTATACATTGTTTTTACATATTTCCTCAACATATTCACCTAGACTCCTGTGACTGAAGTGTCACTAAAACTTTGCAACCCTAGGAGCTGTTAGAACAAGCCCACTAAAGCTTCTTTGTCGTGAATTCCCCTAGTCCTCATTAATTAATTCCCCAAAGAAGTGATAAGACAGAAATTGGAGGTCAGTCATCATCACTGTAAGTAACAGCTACCTCTTCCTTCCATAAGGTGTGCAAAACACCTTCTTCAAAGCCTACTCTATCTACTTTGGCATGGTGTTATTATGGAGTAAAACTAAGAGATTCCATTCTTCAAAAACAACCCAAGAGCTTTTGGAAGGTAACAAAATTATGGAATAATTTCCATACCAAGTCTTTCTGTCTTTTCTAGCCTTATGCATTTTTTTTAAAAGGGAAAAAACTAGAAAATAATAATTACTACACCCTCAAAAGTGGGGGTGGTGGGGTGGTGGGTGGGAACCAGCTAATTTTTAATCAATCTCCTCTTCAGTAGTCCTCATCACATTTTTGAGCCTGTGCAAAATGTTACGTGTCTGAAATTTGGAAAGGAAGGCTGAAAACTCTTTTGAGTTATGTATCAGAAAGTTTGATGTATTCTTTGAATCAGTTAAGAATAACTTAGTAGAGGGCAGAGCTCGTTCAGGCGTATCAATTGAATATCCGCATCTCCCAGAGACGCTTTAGCTGCTGCATCAAGCACTGCGAGCAGAGAAGGGGATCAACTCTGGAAGCCCCAGCCAGCCGTTCTGACCGAAACTCTTTCTAGCGCAGATGCCCGAACGCCTCTGCGACGGGGCAGGTACCCTCCGGCCAAGTACTTCCCAGGCTTCACCCAGACACCTCCAAAGGTGCCTCCTGAAAGCAAGGACTGTCACTTCGGCTATTTCTGCCGCAGCAGCGCGGTGGCTGATGAGGAGCCGGCTGTGCCAGCGGCCGCGCCGTGCCAGCCGACACCGCCCCGGGGCCCGGCGCGGAGCTCTTGGCGGCGGCAGGCGGTGGGACGAGGGCCCGGCACGCCCTCCGCGGCGGTGGCTCCCCGCTCCCTCCCTCGCCGGCCCGGGGCCCCCGCCAGCAGCGCCCGCCGAGCCCCTCGCTTGGAGGACAATAAAATACAACCTCGGGGCACTCGGCACTAGGAGCCCGGCGGCCCGGAGCCCCCTGAGCGGGAGGCAGCAACGGGCCGGCTCCCTGCCGCCGCCCTCCCCCTCCGCTGACCCCTCCGCACGCCCGCCGCCGGCGACGCGGCTGGCTGGGGGCCCCGCCCCGCCCGCCGGTACTCGCGGCTCCGGCTGGGCGCCCGCTGCCGGCGGCCCGGAGGAGGGGGCAGGCTGCCAGCCGCCAGCCGCCGCGTCCCGCCCGGCGTCCCGTAGCCCGTTTCCCTGGCGACGGCCGCGGGTCTAACGGGCGGCATCGCCCCCTCGGCGGGGGCCGGGCCGGGCCGCGGGCGTTCGCGATCCGCACCGAGAGGAAGCGGGCAGGGGAGACCCTCCGCCGGCTGCCCGAGGGGCTGCGAGAGGCGCGGCCGGGAGCTGCCGCCGCAGGGCACCGCAAGGCACCGCAGGGCACCGCAGGGCAGGGGCTGCGGGGGGCCGCCCAGCCCGGCCCGCCTCTCCCGCTCCCTGAGCCAAGCGCTAAGGCGCGGGGGTGCCAGGCTGCCCGCCCGCTCTCCGTCCTCCGCACGGTGCACAGGGAATTCAGTGTTCAAGGATTCACTCCGATCCCCCTGGGAAACTGGGAAGCCGCCCCCGGCCCCGCGCCGGCCAGGGCAGCTCGGCAGCCCGGCTGGGAAAGCGCCTGGCTCTTAGCGCGTCCCGTTAGGGCTTTGCGCAGAGGTTGATTGTGCGATGAAAATTTATCATGGTCGAACACGCTCGGCGGCCCAAAATTTGGGGAACTGCTGTCCTGAAGAGTAAAGCAACTCCTTGCCTGTTTATCTCTTTCCTATACGAATTGTTAGCTACTAACCCACCTGGTCCAGACTGGTCCCTATGGCTGCTGCCGGCCCTGATTATTAAAATCCACTCCAGGAAATTCTTGCACGATAGTGTAATAATGTGAAAAGCCATTTCGCTCAGATTTAAGTATAGACTAGGACCCACGGAGGGCTCAAATGGGACTAGTTAAATCTAGGTTCCCCTTATGAGAAGTATATACTCAGCCTTCTGTACTTCTCCCCTGTTATAAAGGTAGGAATAGGTAAAGGGTGCCTTGCTCATATTTACTCCTAGATTGCCCTTTGTTTTCTCTTCTGACACCTTGTACAATATCAGGGAAAAAAAAGTCAGATAAATTTAGGAGACAATCCAAAAATCACTTTCCCCTGCGTTCTGTGTCCTTCTCATCACTTCTCTGTGTAGTCTTTATGTGCATCCCAGCATGTTCAACTTCAGTTTACATGTTTTTAAGGAGAAAAAAAGAGGGGAGATGAAGCGTTTACCTTACCTCGTCTTACTTCCTCAATATAATCTTAGTGAAGACGAGGTGTAAGTAGTTTTTATTTTAGTAAAACTGGGCCAGGTAAAACCAGCATGCCTTTTCCTCAAAGGAGGCTAATATCATCCTGGGCTGCATTAAGAGGAGCATTGACAGCAGACTGAGGGAGGTGATCTGTCCCTTCTACTCAGCACTGGTGAGGCCACACCTGGAGTACTATGTCCAGTTCTGGGCATCCCAGTACAAGAAAGACACGGGCATACTGGAGAGAGGGCCATGAAGATGATGAAGGGACTGGAGCATCTCTCACCCGAGGAAAGGCTGAGAGCTGGGGCCATTCGGCCTGGAGGAGAGAAGCTAGGGGGGGGGATCTCATCAGTGTGTAAAAATATTTGAAGAGAGGGTGCAAATAGGACAGAGCTAGGCTCTTGCCAGTGGTGCCCAGTGACAGGATCAGAGGCAACAGGCAAAACCCAAAACACAGGAAGTTCTCTCTGAACATCAGGAAACACTTCCTTACTGTGAGGGTGACAGAGCAGTGGCATAGGTTGCTGATGCAGGTAGTGGAGTCTCCTTTCTTTGAGATATTCAGCAGCTGTTTGGAAACAGTCTTGGACAAATGGCTGTAGGTTGAGCAGGTTGGACCAGATGACCTCCAGAGGTCCCTCCCAATCTCAACCATTCTGTGATTCATGCAATGAGGGGAATTAATAGCATCGGCACACTGCGGAATTCAAAACTACCCTTATCTTTCTAATGATGTTGCATTGAGATAGAGATCTCAAAACAAGCACCCTTTTACTGAGAACAAAAAAATGCCCTTGGGTACTCAAGAAAGCTGTATACCATGTTCCTTAGATATTTTATAGGCTTTGAAATCACAGTTTTAACCTTGAGATAATTATCCTTACCAAGACTGAAGAAAGGAGATAGGTAAAGGTGTAGATACTGCATTTTTACTTTTCCAGGGTAAATCCAGGGCTTCAGACCCCCAAGCTGTTGCACGTATTTCTCATATTTCAATTCATCACTTCTTATTTGGTAATACACAGTTTCTGACACCTTCTAGGCTCTTCCAGCGAAAAAGGAAACTACTATTGAAGCAATAAAAAGGGCTTTCTTTGTGACTCACAAATGTATGACTGTATAACACTGTTAGTGTGTTTGATCTTGTGGTTATTAATTTTGATCAGAATATAGATATTGATTATTGAATAGAATTAACTACTAGGAAACAAAGAATACATTGTCTAATCTTTTGATTGCTATCATAAGAGTACTGTGGTCATCCTTAGTTGTAGATTTCTTAAACAAATTAAGAAAAAATAATTTAGATAGCTGCTAGCTATCTGGTACATTTGAAAAATTTAGATGGTATTAGTAAAACCAAGATTTACCCAAGAGTTGAGTGTCTTTGTAGTTACCTGCATAATTTTTTCATAAATGGGAATATAGCTTCAAGAATGTATTAGTATGTTCATCAAACTCATAGAAAGCATCACCTGGTGCCTTTTTTTTTCTTAGAAGAGCATGAAAATTATTCTTACAGTTAAAGACTTTAAAAGTTTGGATTTTAAAGTTGCTCAGAATAAGCAGGAATAGGTATATTAAGAAGCATTTTTAAGTTTTACAATTATGGAATTACAAGCTTATATAAGATGAACAAAAAAACCATGGAGATCATCAGCTGCTAGTTACTGTGACAGCAACCAAGTATTTTCAGTGAATATCTTTTTAGACCTCTCTTATAACCTTTCATCCTCATTAAAGACTAATTAGGACCTTAACAGACCAAGAAAAATCATGACTGTATGTCAGTGTTTTGTGAATTTTTCACACGTTTGTGAAAATATAAAATGACACAATAGAGAATATTGCAAAAAGGCACCATACTCCAAAGTGTGGATTATTTTACTCTTCTGTAGGCTTCTTTCACTGTCCGAAACTGGTAATATTTTTTTCTTTGTTATTGTCAGTAAAAGATATGCTAGATCAATCCATAAAGGAAGGGCAAATGGTCTACATGGTATGTGTTGCAGAATAGGAAATTTTGAAAATGTGAGACCAGTTGTGCCATTTCTTCCAGCCTATATGTACTGCACCAGCATGTACAGAAACTGTAAGGATCCAAGATCTTAGCACAGAGGCTGAATTGCAATACTGAAATTCAGAGTCCACTTCTTTAATCTTCACCTCTACAATGTGAGAAATTTGTACATGAATGACACAAAAATTACAAAAGCAAACCCAGCATTATGTATCTTCTCCACTAATGGAGAAGATGAAAGAACAAATATTGGAGAGGTGTTAAGCCACATCAGAAAAGTCATGAGGCCAGCATTCATAGCAGTATTTCTACACCTAACTGGTAACTAGGAACTTAACCCAATGCTTTCATTTAGAATGAGGTGCCTAAAATCATCTACTACTCAAAACTTCAGCACCCCAGTTTACACTGAACAACTTTCCTTCTCCTGTGCTATCTCTCTGAGCTGCATCTCAAGAAATGGAATGGAGTTGCCCAGTCTGATTTGTTAAGTGGCTGAAACTGCTTCGAACCAAACTGTTGTTAACATAAACCAGCTTTTATTCCCTTCTTTTTTTCCTTCTTTTTCATACTTCGTAACTAATAAATTGTTAGATGTCCAAGTTGTGTCTTTAATTACATATGAGCAAAGTGTAACTGACTATAGCTTAACACAAATGTTGGCAATGTGTAAACAGCAAGATAGTCCTACTCACCCTGCAATGCTATTAGGAATACATAAAGCTGACTGCACATCCCAGTTTCTCGTTATATGCATTACAAATGTTTCAGCAGATTCAAGGAGAAAATGTACTTGTTTAGCAGCACACCTTTTTCATTAAGTACATTTTCAGAACAAAACCAGACCCTGAGGTTGCCTTTTAGAGGTTTCACGGTTTTAGCATTTATACAAAATTTTAGTAATACAGTATTGTCTTATGTGGGAAAATAGAATCTGTGTCCCAGATTCACTTTATAATGTCTGCTTTCTACAAATGAAGCAGTGCAAAATTAATTAGATTTAGCACAATGAGTTGCCCATTCTGCAGCTTTGAGAAACGCCTAGTGTGATGGAGGAAAGTTTAAGTTCTTCCTGTATCACACTTACAGCTCATCGCATAATATGTAGGGTGGGAGAAATTGAAGTGTACTGCAGGAGGTACTTCTGCTGCCCCATCCCCAGTTTCTGCAATTACATTTCAGGGCCAAGTATGAATAATACGCCAAAGCAGCTGTATCATTGGAAAGAGTACTTAACAGCCAGAGTGTTTTATGAAAGTTTGTGGAAGGACACAAAAGAGATATATTTTTTCATTGGATCTTGTAGACTACTCTATGAAATTATTTGTCAATTTTATAATGGTGTGTTGTAATTATTCAAATTACATTAAAAACTGAAAAAGATTAGTCAAATGCAATCAAAACAAGCCACTTCAGATCATTACCTTAGCAATGAAGAAGAGCTTCATATGAAGACTGGAGGGAGAGGATTTTCCAGCAAGATATAAATTTCACATTTTTAATTATGGTCTCAAAAATGTTTTATTTAGCCCTGCTTAAGCAGGGGGTTGGACCAGAGGACCTTCAGAGGTCCCTTGCAGCCTCAACTATTCTATGATTGTGTGAAATGCTGAAGTATTTGAGTCAGATTTGGTGAAGCATAGTTTTAATTCCTCATGGATTTGTAAATGTGACTTAGAGCTCCTCAAGGTAGAAAGAAACAGTAGATATGGGCTTCTTGCATCTGGGTTGGCTGCTTTGTTACTGGGTTACTGAATAGAAGCAGTTTGGTGTATGTGGATGTCTATATGCTTTTCTTTTCTTTCAAATGCCTGAAAATTAAAATTGCGTTACAGAACAAACAGTATGTTTAATTTAGCATATTTTTTTTCTAGTGTGAAAAGCGACAAATTTGGTTCATTATGACTCATTCCCACCACATATATTTTTCACTTTGGCTGAGAAGGCAAATATTCAATTATTCATGCAACTCTCTTTAGAACAAACTGCAGCTATGAGAATGCTGGGAAGCCAAACACTATGCTCTAGAAATGGTGTCTTGTCTGCCTAAACTAATATCCTTACACATGGCAGTTATCATGGCCTCTCACAAAACTAATATTTCATATGCTGAAATGCAGGTTCTATGACAAACAGAAATTTTTTTACAGGGTTAGCTTGTCTATGTACATAAATGCCATCTCTGTTGCATTCTCTAACTGTAACAGGAATTCGGCATGATACTTATATACCTCTTTCTGTCTAACCAATTTTTGTTGACTCCTGTAAGTCTAAAAGAAACTGTCACTAAAGGAATAGAGTTTCTCACTTGAGTCAAGTTAGTTTGTATAAAGAACTGATAAAGATTATACCTGTTATCAAAATACATGGTACGGGGAGACAGACATAGTCTTCAAACCATTATGAGGTGGGAGATGCAAATTCCTGTGACAGAATTGTTAGTAACTCAGAAGCTGCTGCCATGACTTTAGATGAAAAAATTCCCCACTCAGATCAGAGCAGGAAAACAAGATGAGGCATGTGAAGATAATGCACACAAACACAGTCTACAGGCATAATATACACAAACTAATTTAAAATAGACAGTAGCAACAAAGACATTAATAATAGATACAGAAATGAATCACTGTGTGGAAGGACATAATACTGTTTGTAAAGCTATAGTTGACTTTATATTAATTAATTAAATTAATTAATTATAAAAAATAATAAATATATTAATTATATTAATTTAAAGGTGAGTTATGGAAAATTCTTAACCTAAGACTTAAAAATGACAGAAAAATCAATTTTAGGAAAATAAGCAAAACAAAAACATTGATTTAAATCACCTGAGGATTTGGATCTTTGTTTTTTTTCCCTCAAGAAATACATCTATCTCTAAGAAATATTAAAATATGGATCTGTGTTTCTACATAATCCAGAAATATGTACGTTAATACATGATTGTCACACTCCTACCTAGAAATGTACCCATTAGCAAAACCACTACCAGCTGCTTTTCCATTGATTCAGTGTCATTACTTTCCTTTTTAAAATTCTTACTTTGCAACAATGTAGTATCATGAGTCTTTACCCAAAAAGGCATACAAATCCCACTGAGGACAAAGACAAATCTTCCACAGGCTTTAGCTGAGACTAATGTGAATTAATGTACATGCACCTCCACACATAAAAAGAACACATATCCTTTAAACAAATTTTTAACCTAGAAGACTTTATTACAATTAGTGCAGAAAAATATACATATTCCTTCCAGGATTTTTCCCCTATGATCCCTTCCTTATCTGAGCACTCCTATGAGATGATACTGAAACAGGACAGGCTCCTGAATATATCTTGGATTGCCACTATATTTATGCACAATATAATAATAACATCAGCAGAAAGCAGTGGTGTAAACTTGAGAAGCTTTTTCATTTTTTTAAAATGGAATTTACAATAAACATAACAATGAAAAAAAAAGCCAATGAAAATACCTTTCAAAGTGTACTCCTAGCAACAAAGTGTTTAATAACTTGGAAGCTGCCTAAAAACTGAAGTCTTGCCAATAATTTTGTCTTACCTCTCACATAGGTCAAGCAATAATACTTTTAATTATTGATTATATAGCTTAAATGAAACATCTGGAAAATACTTACAGATCTATAAAAAGAATAATTGTTTTTATAACATTCTTCAGTTTTTTCAGACTGCAACTGATATACTCAAATAGATACCTTCCCTGTCTGAACTGTCATTCAAAAGTTGTGTCACGGAAAGTCTAAGGTCTTAAAATTGTGTAGTTTTGATTGGCTTTCAAGAAGAAAGCAAATTAAGCATCTTACACTGTACTGACTTCTGAGAAAGCAATTGTGTTTTCTGACTATCAGCACATTTCTTAGATAATGCAAAGACTTAAATCATGGGTACTAACAATAGCCCAGGTATTCACAGCAGTGATGCTCTTACACCCTTAATTATACTTTATAGTTTGACCTCTTATTAAAATAGCCCTCATAGGAAGAGTTTGAAAGAATCTAATAATGAAGGAATTTTTTTTCTGAATTTCAGAAATTTCTACAATCAATGTAATGAATTTTTAATCTAGTGAACATGTCATATAAGTCTAAAATGCATGTAATCTGATAATGTTTGCTTTAGTTGGAGAAAGCAGCATTCTTATTTCACATCATTATCACCATGGATATTATTGAACAATAAAATTGTGGTTTTCTATTTGCAGTATATTTTCATGGTACAGTATCTAGTAGAGATTGCAAAACTAAATAATACATATGTAACAGATTTTGAGAAAACATTCTAAAGGTTTTTGTTACATTGTGGAGAAACAGCGGCAGAAATTTATTTGATTTATTTTGACTATTTTAAGCTCATGAATGCCACTATCTAAGCTACCTAGAAGTATATGTAACAAAAGACCAAAAAAGAAAGGAAAAAATGGATTATGCATTTATATTGGTCTGTGCAAGCATGTAAACTATTGCCTTTCTATTTTACTTTTACTACTTGCTAAGCTTGTTAAATACATTCAGAAGTAAGAGCAGATGTTTATTTTAAAGGTGAAAATGAAGCCATGTGAACTTGTCAGGAAAGAGCTTATTACATTTTAAAGAAATATTTCATTTATTTACAGTAAATAAAAATGCACTTAGTAGTTTGGATATACCACTGCTGTAGCTTTCAGTATGCCCATATTTCAAGGTGGTGGTTTTTTGGGTTTTTTTTCTGGATAAAAGGTTCTATAGCAAGGTCCTGCTAGGACCTTTCATTTAAAAAATATAATAAATATTTTTATATTTATTACAATATAAATAAATAAATAAATGTTATAGATTGAGTAAAACAGAATTAATGGATACAACATCAGAAGTTCTCAGAAAATGCTAACATTACTTGGACCTTGACAGTGGAAATATTTTTCCAGAAGTGCTGTAGTGGTCTAGCTAGAATTTTAATTCTGTTAAGATTCAGTATTTTATCATCTGGATTTTTCCCTGCTTTGTTGGAGCACAAGTGAGAACACAGAGGCAACCTGAAGATTCAGTCTTTAGGAAGCACATCAGAGTTTTGAGAAGAGGTGCTTTGCTGATGAAGGAGTTATCTGAAGTAAAATGTGAAGGTAGATGCAGCTGGAATCTGAATTTTTTATTTCAAATAAAATGTAAATTAGAGGGGAGGAAATGTCATGCCAAATCATAATCTACAAATGCAGTGTTCATATTTCCAACAACATGATATTTAAAAGTATGCATCAAATTGAGTCCTTTTCCTTTAATAAAGTCAATTATTTCCTGTTGATGATGTACACCTCCTTTGCTTTGACACCAAAATGATATTTTCAAAACCCCAAAATATTCCATTCCAAATTTATCTTTTCATTTCTCTGAATAGCTCCTCTGTAATGACATCACAGTCTACAAAAACAAAATCTACACAAAGCGATGCTCTGTTGTTTATGTGGGCATTCAGAAAGACATTACCTATCACATCTCCATTTGGGGATCTCACAATTTATTGGTAATATTTGTTCTTCAGTTTGTTTCTAAATAAAACTAGTGTTCCCATAATAAAACTGCCTGTGGCAATTTTTAGAGCTGTTATATATATGGAAATAATCTAAAACATTTACTGGTACAGGAAGTTTATGTATTTATATATTTGATGCATGGAGCACAGATATATTTCTGTACTGCCTATATTTCTATTACATTAAAATATTGAACATCCTCACAAATCAGAGAGTCTGTTCTATGGTTTTCTATAAGAAAAAGTTCTGACCAGAGACAAAAAGATATATAAACAAATCCTAAAACATAAAAATTATGTTCAATAATTACAATAAAATTAGTCAAAATTCCCTATTCTGCTACTCTGGATTTAAAAAAAAGTTCTGCTTACCAAATAGTATGTAATTACGACAGTAGTCTATCTCTGATTCTCTTATATATGTTTTCCTTAGGCTGAGTTTTTGATCAACATTCAGAGGCTGATTACTCTCCTAATTCTGTGAATGACCAGGTAACTACAACAAGACACATTTTAGCAGTAGTCAAGGTTTTTAAATGTTCTAATATTATTGGGATATTCTTGTTAATCACTGAAAGTAATCCAGTGTTCATTTATGATGAAAGAAAATGAATGGCACAGAAAAACAATTAAAAATGCCAATCTTTATCTGCATCTGATCTGCATTTTTAATGGTACAATAATGAAATAGTAATTTCATAATTAATACTTAATTTTCATGAGGAACTAGTTTAAATAAATTATCAATGGTTTCCTAAAGAAAATTGTCAAATTAAACAAAAGGGAGTTTGGTAATTAGGTTTATTACTCTCAATAAATGCAATAGTGATATTTTAATTATATTTTCATTTATTTAGTTCAGAGAACATGATGGAATTATTACTTTCTAATGAAATTTTTGAAACTAGTTGTTTTCACAGAGTGCATAGCCATTTCATTTCTGATGGAGCTCTGTTTTTAGATAACAAATCACAACATACATGTAGGTTTATAAAATGTTACACTTGTTGACAATAATTAATTGTGCTTTTGATTTGTTAATGTTTCTGCCCTCACAAATTCTAAGGCTCATGGAATGATAGCCATGAGCTATGTACTACGGAAGCATGAATCTCAACAAGAAGTGTAAAATCAACATTCCCAGGTTATATACTGGTGGCTGGAGAAAATCTTGACCTCATTAAGTCAATGGTAAAAATTCCATGGATTTTCTTCCTTTGACTCTTAATTCCCCATTTTTAAATTTGCATTAACATCGGTTGTGTTGTTCTTTGAAATATTTTGTCTTTCAACATGAATGACACTTTTTAAAGATAAAAACACTTGCAAAATACAATCATAAGAAGAATTACTAAAAACACTAAAAAGGAAATAAGTATACCTTTGTGTAGTTCTTTTAACTGAGAAAATTACTCATCAGGCTAGACATTTGTATAGTTTGACTAAGCTATTGAAGAATTATTTCCATATATGTACAATGCTGCCTACAACATACTTCCTGAAATAAAGCACTTCATATATGTATCAGCTGAATTCCTTATAAAGGCTTTAAAAGATTTAGATAATGATTTAGTACAAATTATCATTCGTGGTCTCACGGACTAAGAATAAAGAGTAGAATTGCAGAATTTCTTCATTACATGCCAAATATCTACTGTAAAGGCCTCATGGAGAAAGTGAGCTCCAAACAGCTGTGTTATATTTTTAATGTGTTTGTCTGGGACAAATTGTCTGTCTTTAAATATATTCTGTCTGTACAATATACATGAATTACAACAACATTGTCAAGATGTATTGGAGGAGGACAAATCAGAAATGTAGGGAATAGACTTATCCCAAATATGGTCCTAATTATTCTATAAATTACTAGAAGTCATATCAACAGAACTATGAACAGTACTGACTTTCATTCCTGAGTTACAAAAATGTTACACGTTATCTGAATCATTTATTTGGAAGAAGAACATATCAGTTTCCAAATAAAATGTCAGGGAACTATCTGAAATAATGTGTTGGGTTTGTGTGGCCAGGTTTTGGTAGCGGGCGACTACAGAGGTGGCTTCTGTGCCAAGCTGTGAGAAGCTTCCCCCATGTCCGACAGAGCCAGCGCCAGCCGGCCCCAAGATGGACCCGCCGCTGGCCAAGGCCGAGCCCATCAGTGACGGCGGTAGCGCCTCTGGGACAGCGTATTTAGCAAGGGGGGGATAAACTGAGCAGCAACCTGCAGCCAGAGAGGAGTGAGGCTGTGAGAGCAACAGCCCTGCAGCCCCCCAGGCCAGCGCAGAGGGAGGCAGGAGGTGCCCCAGGCCCCAGAGCAGAGGCTCCCCGGCAGCCCGCGGTGAAGCCCCTGGCGAGGCAGGCTGTGCCCCTCAGCCCGTGGAGGGCCGTGGTGGAGCAGATCCCCACCTGCAGCCCACGGGGACCCCAGGCCGGGGCAGGGCGATGCCCCGAGGAGGCTGTGCCCCGCGGGCAGCCGGCGCTGGAGCAGCTCCTGGCAGGGCCTGTGGCCCCGTGCAGAGGAGCCCAGGCGGGAGCAGGTTTGCTGGCCGGGCCTGTGCCCCCGCGGGGACCCGCGCTGGAGCCGCTGTGCCTGAGGGGCTGCGCCCGGGGGGGGACCCGGCTGGGGCAGGCTGGGAAGGGCTGCTGCCCTGGGAAGGGCTCGCGTTGGTTGGAGAAGTCCATGGAGGGCCGTGTCCGTGGCAGGGATCCCAGGCTGGAGCAGGGCCCGAGTGTGAGGAGCCTCCCCCGAGGGGGCAGGAGCGGCAGAGGCAGCGTGTGATGGACTGACCCAGCCCCATGCCGTCCCTGTCCCCCTGCGCTGCTGGGGGGAGGGAGAGAATCCGGGAGTGAAGTTGTGCCCGGGAAGAAGGGAAGGGCGGGGGGAAGGTGTTTTAAGATTTTACTTTATTTCTCATTATCCTACTCTGATCTGATTGGTAAAAAATTAAACTAACTTCCCCAGGCTGAATCTGTTCTGCCCGTTACGGTAACTGCTGAGTGATCTGCCTGTCCTTATCTCAACCCACGAGCCTTTTGTTGTATTTTCTCTCCTGGGGAGCGATACAGCAGCTTTGGGGGGCACCTGGCATCCTGCCAGGATCAGCACAGCACAAGTATAAATATCATAGGTACACCAATGCAAACCGTTCTGCATCTCCACCTTTTTACATTTTTAATCAACCAATTACGGAACACACTGAGACTGTTAAAATATGGAAGAAAGATACCATGTGGATTATTGAACTCTGGAAATCTATTGAAATTTGGCATTTAGGAAAAAAGGTCAAAACCTGTAAGTTCCAGGAGGAATGATATTCTGAAACCTGAAATCCTCAACCGTAGAAGATAGAACACCAGTGTTCAAAGTGTTCAAAGAATATTGAGAATTAGAATCTTAAAAGAATAAGTCTAGAAAAACTGTAACAATGGCAGCTAAATGAGTCAATACATCACATTTTACATGTAATTTTTTTTATGCCTCCCTTTCTGATCACACGAAATTATTTAATCTGGCAAGTGTCCTCTTACCTTTTCACTCTCACTGCTAATGAACCCCCCCTACCTCTTTGCATGGTAAAAGTGTTATATTTATCTGTGGGGAAACCAAACAACGCAAACAGAGTTGTGTACCTCTCCCTGGAATCATATAAAAATAATGAAGACCTATTCATTACCTCTAGACTTTGAAATCAGCTTGTGTGGTCTTAATATTGGAAAGCAGAGGTACAGGAGTTATACAAGTAAGGCAAACCATGCTAGCTCCACAGTTTCTGGTAATGAAAGTATGACTAAATCTATGGCCGAATTTCTCTCCAGTTTTTCAGATTTTAACCCATAAAGAATAACTTTTTGAAGAGTCATTTTCTTCATGTTAAACTTGACCAACTTCACCTGAATTTAAATCTTTTGACAACACTGAGCAATGTTTGGTTTAGTGGTTTTCAGCCACAAAGCTGCAACAGCTAAAGAAGATCGGATTTTAAGGGGCCTTTTGAACTGAACAGAGGTATGACAAATTACCTCACCATTCTCAGAGTCTTGAACTCCTCTGAAAATGGAATTATTAGAAAAGAGAAAATCCAGGCATACAATTAATACTTCTTATTTATAAATAGAGGAAGAGACTTCTGCTTAGAAAGGATATACAGACATTAGTACAATAATTTATCCTATGTTTGCATCTGTGCTGAAAACTCCTTTGTACAGAATTGCCAAATACAGCCATTTTTGCAGTCTGACAAAATTATTGCTGGTTCATATCCTTGTGATGTTCCAGTTGTGCAAAATATCCGGAAAGCTACTGTCATTGGCCAGCTGACAATCTTCTCCCACTCAGTCTGACAGAGTGAACTATTCACATGATACATTTCAACATTCAGCTTTCCCTAGATATCTATATGGAAAAAAGTGAAATAATAAATAAAATAAAAAAATATTTTTCAAATATCATACATCTGCCATTTACCTTTATATATATAGAAATACATACAAATTTTTTCATATGGTAGCCTGAGAGACCAAACCAAGATCAGGTTTCCACTTTATTTCATGATGTATACATACCAAGAGATTTTCAGTCCCTGTTCCGACAAGCTTTCAATTTGAATAAGCAAAGAAGACAAATGGAGGAAAAAATGAAATATTAGTATCTCTAGTAAGAGACGGAGAACAGTGCTAGAGAAAAAGCAACTGACTTCCAGGGATTCAAGGGAGGATGAGAGCCAGGATCTCAGCACACAGTTTCTGCAATACTACAGCATCTCAATTTGAACATTATCCTTCTTCTATGTCTCAGGGGATTTCACATATGTTTTTTTTTTCAAACTAAACCTGGTTTTCAATCCTGACTACAGCAACCACAGTTTTTCTTGTTCAGACCAGAATAACCATCCTCCATTTATTCTGGAACTTGAAACTCTCGTTCCAATCTCTTCCTGCAGAGGAAATGCCAAAAGAAAAAAATGCTTTAATAATGTATGGATAACCACAAGAGTAAAGCTAGGGTAGTTTTAAGTGAAACTTGATCTTATGAAAGAAAATCTGTATAGCTAGCTTAGTCACTCTAAAAACTATAACTACAACATTAAAGTAATAAGACAATACCTTCCTATTTTTCAGTAAAGCTGGAGTATCAGGCACCTTGCTAAATTCTTTGATTACAAGTAGAGTGTTTTCTGTCAGTACATCATGAAATGTAACCAGGAGTCCCATTGTACTCTGCTTATTACCTTTAAGGTAGAGTTCTAGGTGCCTCGCCTGGCTGCTCACAGAAGACATGCACAGAAGCAGCGTGGTAGCAAGCATGCATGGAATGGGCAGCAGAACAGGCAGGCTCCACGGGACATTACAGGTTTCCAGGCAAGCAAAATCTTGAGAAAAAACTCTGGGCTTTGTGACTTTGGATTAAGGCATTTCTACCTGAGTCTAGTTCAGGCATCTTAGCCTCTTCTAGGCTTGTAAGCATAAGAAATATTTCTTACGATCACCTCATGGATGCATGAAATGAATACTCTGTGTAAATGTTTACAGAACTGCTCTTCAAAAGAGTTAATTAGAGGAACAGTGTAGTATAGTTCTTAGTAACCTTAGACTACTGATTTGGAAAACTGAAAATGAACATTTTTTCCTTTGAAATTGCAAGGACACATTTAATTATACACTGAACAGACCTGAGACTGGATGCAGCTGGAATATATGTGGTTGGGCTGCTTTAGTGAGTACCAATCAGCTGAAAAACAGCAGTAATCTCTGTCAGGTGGTAGACTAAAAACACATCTTTGTATTTTTGCTGTAGGATTCTATTTCATAATAGCTAAACATATACTTTCATGCAGCCTGCAATGTAAATGATGTACAGGATGTGAGCTGGCTCCTTGCTCAATGGCAAATTTCCATCTAAGAATTTAGCCAGCATATATAGTGTTTTGTTTAAGGAAGTTTTACAGTATGCCTTTTGCTGCTGAGCTGTCACACTCCAATTTCTCTGTCTGAAATAGCATTATACTTGGATTGGTATAAGTGATGTTTTCATTCCCACAATGCTTATTAATATGAAATATTGTTGTATGATCTTAAAAACTGCTTATAATATACTCCTTGTACCAGTTACCTTGTGTTTTATAAATAACCAATTTAGATCTTTTAAGACAAATAAAGAAAAGCAATTTCTCCTTTTTGTATAAAAAGTTTTATTTTTGATTACTTCTCCCATGTGTATGTAAATGGCTGGCCGTCATAAAGGCAGGGTAGATGCTGTGCCTGCAGCATGTTATTCTCTTGCAACCATTTTCAGTAATTATGCATAACTTTTATTTCCTTTTTCATAAATTCTGCTAGCATGAATGCAGAAAACTGTAAGATTACTTTAATCATAACTTAAATCGAAACTGAGTAGACCAACCTAGTCAGCTATAAAAGCAGTTGTTCAGAAGTTAAATTGTCCTGTTAATAATGTGTTATATTCTTTCATTTCTCAAAATAACTTCCTTACAGGTTTTCCCCCTTATAATTGTTGAGTATAACCTAAAAGCCAGCTATTTGAAGCAATTGATCTAAAAAGTTCACAGTCTACAAACCTTTATTACAAACTGCATACTTACTTATAACCTGCCAGGTAAACATTACTTTCTGTCCCTGCCCTAACCTCAGGCTCCACAGAGAGGAGTCATCTGCCATGAAAATCCTTACATTTTCAAAATTATCCTTACATGCAGAAATTTGCCATAATTTGGTGGAAGTTTCCAATCCATAAAATTAACATTGGCTGTATAAAACCTAGTGTAGTTATGCAGGTAACCCACAGTACTGACAGTGAACATCCATAGGTGCTAATTCTTCTAGAAGAACATACAAAATCATCTGAGTGTGTGTTTAATTAATTTTTAAATAGTTATTTAAAATTAAGTTTCTGAAGCCAATATTAACTTTAAAACCTCACATTTTTAAAAAGATGCTTTAAAAAAATATCTGGAGATTAGGGAATTCAAAAATTAATTTCTATACATTATCCCTATATCTTGATTACAAGATCAGTTAGGCATACTAGAAAAGTGCTACAATCTCTTTTGATTTTTTAGTAACTTGCAGAGAAACAGCAGACCCAGGCATCACGGGTATGTGTCTCTTCCATGTGCCCTCAGCAATCCAGCCAAATAGTTTCCAGTACACGTACTACCTGCTGCCGTGCTAGAAGCTTGGTTCTACTAATGTTTAAACATTTCCTTAACAGAACTAGTCTCATGAACTTCTGTGGGCTACTCACATATTTTAAATTGAAAAAGGTATAGATCTGGGAATGGTAAGGGCCTTAGACTTCATCTTGCTTTAAACTTTGAAATATCGTTGGGCCAATGCCAACTGAACTGTGATGCTCAGTATTGATATATTTTAATTTGGTTTTGCAGACCATAATGAGCATGATGAACTGTATATATGAATAGAAATGAAAGTTTTACTTCTCAGCTATAGTGGAAAATTCTTACAAAAGGTAAAAGGTGATCTCAAATATTAATTTATTTCTCAAAGGTCTGAGTATAAGTGATCGGCTGTTGAACAGCTGAAGTATAGAGCATGGATGGCTCACAGGAACAGAATTGTCCTAGTGTGGGTGTAAGTTTATCTGAGGTATATAGCAGAGGGTAGCCAAGGATGAAAACAGAAGAATGATTGAAGAAATCAAGCACCAAATACTCTGACATTAACATTTTTAAACTCATTGTTCTGACTAGTATGTTTTTAATTAATAATCTCAGTTTCCTGCGTGATATTCTTAGAATTTTAAAACTTATTATATAGCAGTTTTATAAGAATATGTGCACAATTTTAACTTAAATACATATATATATTGTTGTTGTGATGCCTACATACCAATGTTTGATGTGGTTACTGCACTACAGTCACACTCCCAAAGATCAGTTCCTGCCCCAGATTACAACATGTACATTTTTACTGCTAATAAGACAACATTGTCATTTGAATAACTATGGTATTTGCTCTATGTTTGGCTTTTATATTTTTTAGATTTAAATAGCTAATATAAGCCATTAGGTAAAATGGCACTGATGCTGCTAGTACTGGCCTGAATAGGGTCTCTTGCAGAGCCAGGGCCTTAATCAGCAGAGCTGCTCCAAGCATGCGCAGATTTCTCTGCTAACTCCAGGAGAGAAGATGGTTATTGTTCCTTACTGCAGAGTCAGCACAGCTCAGATAGAGAAATGTAACATAATACACCTAACCCCGAGTTGTTTATTGACCTGTGCAGAAGTATCATATGTTGTGTGGTAAGCCATAAAGGAGCAGCAAAGGAGAAAAACCACCACCACGTCTGCAGCAAGCCTACACTAAACACACAAAGAGATTCCCCAGACGGAATTTGCTTTTCCGCATCAGTGCATCTGAGAAATGCCCTCTGCTGTTTATCACCAATACTGCATCGACCGTGTTCTTTTTCAGAAGTCTGTGGTGTTAATATACTAACATTTTATCTCTGTGCTGTTTTTTTGTTATTGTCTAAAAGTTTCTGATGCGTGCAGATAGTTATCTTCAGCTAGCAGAAGGCTCACCAGACTATCTTGTTCATTTGTCTCGTAATGCAGAGATGGTAAGGGAAAGCAATCCATTATGCACAAACAATTCAAAATATTTCCAAGTTGCCCTTGGCAAGCAGGTGCAAGCAGGTGTGTACTTAGCCCAAAGATAGCATGTAGTCCTTTTCTACAGACGAGCCTGAGAGACAGCATAAACTCTGACTTGCCTTTTCAGAGGATTCCAGGGTTTTGCACTTCTACAAACCCCAATTTGAATTGCAGATCTGTAGTACAACAATGATCTTTATTACTTTTCATGCTGTTGGACTGTGTGTTTTGTATCTGACTGTTACTATGGTAGGTTTAGAGCTCCTCAACCTGGCAACATTTAACTCATTGTGTGTAGCTTCACTGATACTAATTCTTATAGCTTTCATTCCTGGCTGAGATTAGACAAGAAAGTGATTATAGCAGCAGATGTCACATAATATAAATGCTTTGTTTGGTCATTTTATGATGTTGTCTGTCACAGAAAGATAGCTAGTGTAACTGCCTAAAGGGGCTGTGATGTCTGTCCTTCATGGAGAAAAAAAAAGTAAGGAGTAGGCTGTAATGGTACCACACGAGTCACTTGTCTTAATTTTGGTAACTGATTTTAGGATTAAGCTTCAGTCCTTCATATCCAGTTCTGGCAACCAGTACTTGTCCTGTAATTGTTGGTTTGTTGTGACCACTTGAGACTTACCATGAGCATCATGTATAAATTTTGCTTGTAATTCCTCTGGGACGTCTTCACAAATTCTTAAAATTCCATATAACTTGAGGTGACATTTCATAACGTATCTTTCTTGTGGGTGTTCATTCTGTAGGCTGAAACATGATATTAGAATAGCATCCATATGTTTGGAATTACTGAATCACCTTTTAGACAGGAAGATAGGTAATTTCTGTTAAATCAGACACTATAAGCAAACAGCTTTAAATTTTTCTCCTCTAATTGCAGCAAACATTTATAATCCATGCAATCAAACAGATAAGCATCTAAAAAAGAGCAGATGAGAGAAACTATCAGCTGCTGTGGTTTTGATTTGACTAAATTGTGTCCTATAAAAAAGAAAGTAATCTTGCTAGCCATCTGCAGACAGTTCCTGTTCCTCTGAGTCTTCCTGTCATTAACAGAGCTGCCAGGAGGTGTGATCTGTATGCAGTTGGAGTGTAATGCCTCAGAGGCAGGTTCCTTACTCTTCTGTAGTATATGCACAAACAAATGTTTTCAACATTTTCATGGTATCTTGTAAACTGTTTATGGTTCAAACACAATGGCCTTCTCATAGAAATTGTCCCCATGGATTTGGGGAAAAGTGGCTCCATATTCGTAGTATGAAAAGGTGATGGCCAGCATGGCCGAGGGAAGTGTTGCCTGGAGGTACTGACTGGAAGATGACTGCTTGGCAAGCTCTCCATGCTGTGGGTACCACCGCTAATCTGTTGGGAGGGCAAAGTGGACCTCAGGTTAACCTGCAATCAGTTACAATGCCATTAAAAAAGACCCGAGTGTTTATCTGGCTGCTGGAGGGCTAGGAGGGAGTAAAGAAAATAGCCCTGCATTTATAGTATTTGTCCATTCCTAGTCTGAGACAAAAGTAATGACAATTGTGGCAAACATTGAAGCCAACAGTATAAACCTTGGCTATTCATAGTCAAAGCTTTCATTGTTTGAAGATTTGCTATGGTGAGATATGTCCCAGGTAAACTCTAGATTTTACAATGTACTGTTCTCAATAGTTCTGCAAGCATTGCACATTTAGGAACAGACAATGTCCCCCTTGATCTGAAACCTGAAAAATACAGTTGTAATTATTTTTATTTTTTTCTGGCAAGGGTGAGCTCTTCTACATGTTCTGTAACCTTTCAAATCAGAATGGAGAGATGACATGCACAAGAAAATACTACTCTGTGCATCTGATTTAGTATTTATCAAAATTCAGCTTCAGCCCTCCTGTACTGACATGTTGAAGTACAGCCTGTAGGATTTTTTTTCATCAGCTTTAGGAGTCTTTCCAAATACAGTAACATCATCCAGAAAATACTAGATTCTGGGCTTGTTATTAAGGATTATTAACATATTTGAAAAGCTCTGGATATTGATCCCAGTCCATATGGTGCATGATTAAAAGAGAAAAGTTCCATTAAGTGTAATAAATGTTGTGAAACTCAAGCTGTCTGGATACTTGGCAATATGTATTCTTTAAATCAAGAGTAGAAAACGTACTCTGCAACTATGACATCAGTGTCTGTAAATGGTTAACTGTCAATCACCATGGCTTTGTCTGGCTTCCCTAAGTCCACACAAAACCAAGTATTCTGGCTTGTTTTTTCTCACCACTGTACTGAAACTAATTCAGAAAATGCAATGTCTCCATTAGGATCATTCTGGGCTATTTTTTAAGTTATTTTGTAACCCAGCATCTCTCATTCAATTGTAGAGAATATAGTTTTCATTGCCAAAGTGGCATCTTAGATTGAATTGTTGTGCTGTGAAGAAATCCTTCTGCACACATATGACATTTCCATGTAATAGCTGATACTATTTCTTTTGTGAGAGCTGAAACTGGAATTTGTATTGCAGCAGTGTTTTGCTGTATTGAAGCAATGCATACAAATACATACACACACACACACACATTTATATACGTAGTGCAGCTCACAGACTTCTGCCTAACAGGAATATT
The DNA here is from genome assembly GCF_023634155.1 of Falco peregrinus. NCBI lineage: Eukaryota > Metazoa > Chordata > Aves > Falconiformes > Falconidae > Falco > Falco peregrinus. The sequence goes on along the minus strand of NC_073723.1, from coordinate 52,783,291 downwards.
ACTGTATACAATAAAAAATTCAGCAGTACATACCAAAACCCATTTTTCCACGCAGGAAACTAGAACAATGTTCTTCAGGTAACTCACTAGATAAGTATCAAAGTCAAGTGTCAAACTTCTACAGTATTGCAGGTAAATGCATTCATTGAGTACTGAAGCTCAGAAACCAGTGTCAAATGTTATTTTAGTAGCATATAATTGTTGTTCTGAAGCAAGAAAAGGCAACTGGACACAAGTGCATCCATCATAAATAACTGCTTCCTTCCATGATCTGGCACTGTAACATCACATAAATATTGCTTAGGTAGAAATTCATAATATATTTTAATATCACGTCTTTATGCAGTATTTGCAGGTTATCCAATCTGTTTTACAGTGTACTGTGGAGATAGCAGTAGTATATTTACACACACACATACATACATACATGTTACATATACTAAGCTTTTAGCCACAGTTCCAGTGGCTGCAATTTGAATGCAGTTCACCATTTCTCAGTTTTCCTATTGCCAATTCAGTTAGAGAAGCAACGGTTATGATCTCTTGTAGTGTCGGGTCCAATTCATGCAGTAAATACTATCTATAATCAATAGGAAATGCTTCCTGCCACAAGCTGAACTTCACCTTTTTCTGCTGTGTTTCTAGAACTTACACATGATTTTTAACTCCTTTAAAGCAGCAGTGTACTGTTCTGTTGGGTCACTTGGTTTATGTGTATGCTGGCAATCTTTATTACATTCAGCTACAATGTTTATTGCAGAAAAAATGTATCTCATTTCAGGGGCACAGATTCATATTTTTTTCATCATGAAAGCATAGAGAATGCACACTGGTTCGCTGCTCTCACACAGCAAAGAGCATAAGTGGTTTTCTTTTTCCAGCATAGTCAGTACCATTAAATGTAAGGTTATTCCCAGTGTCCATAAGAAATACCAAATGAAAGTTTCATCCTAACTGCAACACACAACAGCAGAAACCAACCAAATAAAAAAATCAACAAAGTGAGATTAGCTTTAGAGGCTCCCTGAATTTCTTTTACCTGACAAACATCCTCCTCTGTCCAACACCAACGCTGCAACACCAGAGCTCTCCTGAGTAATGGAAGTTCAGTTCATCTTATGTGTGTGAAACAAGCGGATCGACGACTGGATCATCAGACCTGTGGGTAGATTGAGAACTACTGCAGAACATATCTGTCAGTCTTAAAACAGCCACTTATGTGACTGATAAACCTGCCTATGCTTTTTTGCTTTGTTGTTTCGATACTGAAAACAATGAGTGTATTTCAAAGGCAGTTTTAACGGGCTACTTAATTACTACAGATTTAGGCTTTTAGCATGGGGTGTGAGACCTATATGATATAGGAATAGAAAGTTACTAAAGGTGAGGAAATGCAAAAGGGAGGAAAAGAAAGTAGGGCAGAGGCATAAAAGGCAGAAAACAAAGTAAAAAAAATAGATGAAGAAGTGATACTAATGGCAAGCATTTCCTTTTTAAATGTTACTAAGCTGACAAAGAAGGTACTCAGTAAATAGTAAAGGAGTATGCAGCTGTGTCAACAATTGGATGATAGTAAAAAGTGTTACACAACCTAAAACATTCCATTTGCAACACCACTTAATATTTCTGAGGAATACTCAAATACTCAAATCGATACTAGATTCTGGAATCAATACTAAATTCTAAAGACCCTCCAGTTGTTTTAATAGCATTTTGTTCTGTTAATGTTTTTATTTTCATTTAAGTGGGAATGATTTACGACATCTGGAAAGGTGTAATGTTGAAGAACTATCTTCCATGCGTCATTTCCAATTATAACACAAAGATGAAGAAAAAGTGCAGGATGTGTCCGCAGCTGGCACACTGTACGCCACCCGCGTCCTCTTTGAGAGTGTTTTGGGAATGCTATCAGGTCGCCTCTTCCGCTTCCTTCAGGGCTGCCCCGGTTCTTTTCTAGATAAAACAGCCTGAGCATTGTGGTAGCTGGGAGTGATTCCTTCCCCTGACCCCCTGGTAAACTGTACATTTGTGTGAAAATAAGGCTTAACGTTACCCAAGTCAAAAAGACAAGGTGGAGCAGGGGTGCTGTTGGCAGAGAGGTGAAGGAGGGAGCTGGGACTCAACAGATGGATACACAAGAGCCTGAGTAATTTCTAACTCATTTCAGCCTGAACAACAATTGCCCCATATATTTCAATAGTATTCCGCATATACTTTAATATTTGGGGGAGGGGAGGAACGGGAACACCCCCCCCCCCCCCCCATCACAGTATCCTGCAACTCGGGAAGGTGTGCCAAGTCCGTTTCGTGGATCTCTTTCTCAATCGTAGGTCATCCAATAAAAGCAAGCATCCTTCAGCAGCTTTACGAGCGCAGCACATCAACTCCTTTGTTTACGCTGGAACAAGAAAATGTGCGCTGCTGTTCCGACAAAAAAAGGAGTTAAATCGCAAACGCGGGATCTCTCCGCGCCGGCCCCCGTTCGGCCGGGGCTCGCTCTGGCACACTCCGGCGCGCGGCTGGAAGCGGAGCGAGGAGGGCACGGGCGGGACCCGCCACAGGCGCCACCGCCGCCCCGCCGCCGCCGCCCCGCCCGGGCCCCGCCGAGGCCGCGGGCTGCCCCCCCAGCCGTAAGTAAGCGCCAACGAGGTCGCACGCCGGGGGAGGGCCGGGCCCCATTTTCGTCCGGGTTTACCAAACGCGCTTTCGGCGTGAAAGGGGGAGAGCGGCGGCCCGCGGCGACGACGAAGGGCGACACCGGCCCCAAGCCGCGGCCGCGACGCCGGCCGTAACGACCGACCGCGCCGACCCGCGCGGCCGCCGCCCCCCGCCCCGGCAGCGCCCTCAGCGCCGCGTCCCCGGGGAGGCGCCCCGCCCGCCGCGCTGCACCACGGGAGCTGTAGTCCGGCCGCGCCGGCCACCCCCCGCGACCCCCCGCCCGCGCTCCCCTCCCCGCCGCCCCCGGCCCGCGGGCAGAGCGGCGCCGCGGCCGCTCTCGCGAGGCTTGGGGGCGGGAGCGCTCTCGGGCGGCCTCCTCGCGCGGGCGGCCGCCGCGGGGATGTTTGGTGCGGGCGCCATTCCCCCGCGTGACGTCATAGTGCATTGTTGTGAGCGTAGCGGAGCATCCCTCAAGCTGTCAGCTGTGCCGCCGCCGCTGCCGCCGCCGCGGGGAGCCGAGCCGAGCCGGCCCGGCCCCCTCTCCCCTCCTCTTCCTCCTCCTCCTCCACCTCCTCCTCCTCCTTCTCCTCCCCCGCCCCTCCCGCCCCGGGGGCTCCAGAGCTCGGTGTCACCGTATCATTGTCCGTGCGGAACCCCTCCGGGCCCCCCCGCCCCCCCGATCCGCCCTCCCCCCGCCCCCCCCCCCAGAACCACCTCAATGAGATGCAAACATGAAAGACAAGAGGAAGAAGAAGGACCGCACCTGGGCCGAGGCTGCCCGCCTGGTAGGTGCCGCGGCAGCATTGTGTGTGCGTGTGTGCGCGCGTGTGTGCGTGTGCACCGCGCGCGTCCCGCCGCCGCCAGCCCGGCGCTGCCCGCCGCTTTTGTTGCCGGCGGTTGGGGCCGTTGGGGCGAGTGTGTGTGAGAGGGGAGGGGGGAGAGAGAGAACGAGCGTGTGTGAGGGACTCTGCGAGGGGGAGAGTGTGTGTGTGTGAGAGAGAGAGAGTGTGTGCGTGCGTGTGTGTGCGTGTGTGTGCGTGTGTGTGTGTGTGTGTGTAAGGGAGTGGCGGCGAGTGTGAGGGAGTGCCTGTGCGGGAGCGTGTGTGAGCGGGAGGGTGCGAGTTCCCGTGCGAGTCAGCGTGTGGAGGGGAGGCCGGGGTGCCCCAGCGTGAGGGGGCTCGGCCGTGCCTGTGTGCGGGGAGGGGGCGGCTGGGGGGTGCCTCCCCCCGGCGGCGCCGGGGCAGCCCGCTCCCGGCGCGGGTGAGCCCGAGCTGGCGGTGGAGGCAGCCCTCTGCTCTCCTCCCGTCCCCGCCTGGAAAGGAGAAATAGCTACATCCCTTCCTCCGTGCGAGTGTGAGGAAATGCCTATTCTTTTCTTCTTTTGCATGTGTGTGTGTGTAAATACCCAGGGATTGTTTCTGTCTCTGCGAGTTCGTGCACCAGATACCCCAAGAAAATCCCTCCTTTTCATCCTAGAGGAAAGTGAAATAGCCGGGAATTGCCTTTTCTTCCCTTTAGTGCGGACAGGAGGACTGGGGTGAGGGGCAAGGACGTTAGAGAGATCTCTGTCCTGGGATTTCCCTTCAACCCTCTCTGCTTCCCCCACTGAGCAGGGAAATATCCAGGGCAATCAAACCCACCTCTGGAAAGGCTCTGTGGCTCTGGAGACCTAGTCCATTCTCACTTCATTAAGAAACTGTCTCCCTTACCCTACTGTATCTGTTTTCACGATTCTGTATTATTGTTTGCCAAGTGTAATGCAGCACATCGTTTATGTTGTTTTTCAGTTTCCAAGTATGTGCAGGTTCTCTCCGTTCTAGGAATTTTACAACAAATACTTGCGTACAATACAGCATGTATTGCTGTACGTATTTGCATGTGTGCCTTCTGCAAAGTTGGGTCTGGTTCAGCTTCGGTTGAGTGCGTAGAAAGATGACAAAGCTAGAAAGATAGGCTGCTGGTTATATTGCTTTTTGTATCTATGCCAACTTTACCTTTTATCCATCTCTGGTAACACTTAACTACTTAGGTAACATGTCTGTGTTAATGGTGCATCTGGGTTTGGTAATGGGTATTGATATCTTTTACTATTATTTGTTTAGTTGTGAAGCACATTTCACATAAAAATGTTTTCACTTTGTTGTATGAATTCTTACATAGGAAGTTCAGCCTCTGTCTCCTCTGAAAATAATTGTAAGGTGTTAGACGGGCACTACCTATAGATGTCTCTGTAAGCTGTACCGAGGTATTCTCGTGTTTGTTCAGTGCTAAATTCTGGTAGGGTTCATTGTAGTCCTACAACGTTTTGTAATAAGGCAGCTTTAGTGAAGATGTTCTGATACAATGTTGCTGCTGTTCTCTCTTTCTCACAATTGTAACAAAAGTTTAACTGCAGTAAAACATTCACCTTTGCCAAAATACTTTTGGCAGTGGGTGTTGCTACACTACTTCTCCGTGCTTTAAACTGGCAGCACATTCAAAAGTCTATAAAATACATCAAACGCTATTCTAACTTTACTCTTTCAAGTTGCTGCTGCAGTTGCCACTATAAGCTGTATTTTCTTTGACAAATGTGTATAAAGGAATGTTATTGTGTATTGCATTAAATTGCTGTTCCCATGTGGTCCAATATATGGAAAAGTTTAAAGCCTCTGGAGAACAAAGGCTGAGCCATCGCCGAGGAGAAGGGCTAAGACTCTTATTTTCGTGTTACCACTTTGTGCTCCCCCCAGAAGGGTCATGATTTGCTAAATGGGTTGCTAAAACTGACTACAGATTATAAACTGCTCTATGCAAGTGTTGGAAATACACAAGGTCCACAGTGTAGTTTTGTCTAGCCTCCTGGGGTTACCAAGTTATGGAGAACTTGTCCCAAGTCTGTTGTGTGAGTGATACATAGTGCCACTTGGGCCAACTACAGTCTTGCACCGGGCTTTACTTGTATAGCAACATATGTTTGCAAATCACAATGAAAGACTGAAGCCAAAGTTGCCACTCCTTACAGTGTTTTACGTTAGAACCCTGATGGTTCATTATGACTTTTTTTTCTTGGGATACATCAATAATGTATTACTGGAAGGTTTGATTAAATCAATTTCTTTCCAATGACAAGTAAACAATGAAGTGATTGATATCTACTCACAAAAGATGACTCATGAGTTACTTAGATCAATATGTTGTAAAATTGTATGGTACTGAATTATTTTTAGGAACAAGAGGTTGAATTAATACATACAGCAAATGTATGGATATTTATGTGTTAAATTTTCTACAAAAGCCCTTACATTACAACAATATTGGGCTTTCAAAGTGAAGTGCTAAAAAGTGTGAAATGACAGAAGTGACATTGCTGGCATTGCTTTTTCACTTTGTTGTGCACGTCCATATATTACAATCTAGACTTTAAATTACATACTTACATGCTAGTTTCTCAAGTACTTTAAGTTTACTCACTAGAACTGCTGATTTTTCATTTTCTTTGTTTGATATGAGGTGCCGTACTTAATTTTCAATACAGCTTTCAAACTCAGTGCTAAAATGTATTTTTCTTTAATGTTTCAGTCATAGCTATTATTAGCAACATTCAGTAGCTTCCCAAATGCAAATGTTTCTATACTTATAACGTGCCTATGAAGTTAAGTATTTTCACCTCTCGTTTTATCCATGGAAAGTTGAGGCATGGAAAGATTAAGTACCTTGCTCAAAGCTGTGCAGGAAATCTGTGGGAGAGGCAGTTATGGTACCAACAGCGTCTCTGTAGTAGTTCTGTTTCTTAGTCATAAAATCATCTTGCTTCTGTGGCAACACTTGCCTCATTCACTCTTTATTACTGTTTCTCTCACAATAATTATGAGAGAAATAGATATGGTCATGTCTCTACTTTCAATCTGTATTGAAACTCATAATGCAGCATGTAATAGTTATGGATAAAAAGGTACAAACTGGGTTCGAGCCTGAAATCATTACACAGTTCTCCATTTCCCACATTCACAATGAAAGAAGCAGAAGTACTTCAGAAAAATATATTACATGATAGTCTTAAAGTACATTATAATGTGTAAGCCTGAGTGGTAAGGCTCCAAACTTATAGTCAATGTTGCATTTACTGTTTTTTGGTGTTTGATTAAGGGGTCTTTGAAAACTAAAGTTCCTGCAATGCAGTGTTTTTTTCAAGCTGTTCTCTTAATTTTTAAAACACAACCAGGAAAGGACTTCCATTATATTTAGCTCTTTCTGTAAATACCGTATATGTGATGCAGGCAGTAAAACAGGAGCCACTGGCATGTCCTGTATTGAAACTTGCATTTTATAGAAGCAGTCTCCTGCAGAGAGTTGAATCTTTCTGTCTGCAACACACTGCTCTTTTCTTCATGCAAGTCTGCTTATCTTAGGGCAAGGCATAGCCCAGCTTACAAGCATTCCTGAGAAATGAACGCATGTGCAGGATCAGTGGAATGGTGGCATACCACTAACAGTTCATGTTACAGAATGCGTTTTGTAGGACACACATTTTTTATGGACAAAATTGCAACCTGTCTTTACAACCTGCCAAAGGGCACATCTTTGATGTAGACCCGGTATGTCAACTCACTTTGTACTTTGCAGCAGACTACAGCAATGCTTATGTATGACCTGGGCATCATCTCCATACCAGTTTTCTGCTTTTTGTGTCTGACAGACTAAGATAGAATGTTAAAAAGAATGAGAACAAAAGAAAATTTTTAAAAGGAGGAGGAGAAACATCCTGTCTTTCCTCTGTTTTTCATTTGATGAAACCATATTGTTGTTTTCTGCTCATACATGGAACTCATAAAAATTGAATAGAAAGGTTGAACACTTGAGTAGTTTAAGCAGTTTGTAATGATTGCTTTCAGTTGAAAAACCCCCAACTTGTTTCTGTTTAGTTTCAGCTGTTCTTAAACTCACAAGAACTCTCAAGCAGTTGCTGAAAGTCCTGAAATAGCGAATTCTGCCTCTTAATAATTTAATGCCATACTATACTACATGTGTCCGAGCATACTCTGCCACACAAGAACTGATAAGTTTTAAGTAGGTAGCAGTGACCTATCTTTTATCATTTGACTGCTAGATGCAATTCTTAGTTATTTGTGATCTAGAAAGGTGAAAAAGGCCTGAACAAAATGAGTGGAGGCTGCTTACTTCAGGAATGCAGAGCTCAGTATATGTATGAAGCATAGAACATCTGCCTGTGAAGGGTGATAGTTTATAGTAACATTTTAAAAGCATTTTTTATGAATAGCTTGCCCTTATTATTGCCCTGTTTCCTGTAAGTGGTGTTTTGAAACACAGTTCAGTTAAGTCTCTGTCACTAGTTGATGGTAAAGCAGAAGAAAATCCCAAGAATGAGAACAGTAGTGCTCATTGGGTTATTCGTGTGTTGGATCTCCTCTCCAACATTTTTACTCTTTTTTCAAATTTTATTCTGAAAGAAGGGTTTTCTTGTGTTACTGAAGATTATGTGCTTTATGGTGCTATGGAGAGTCCTTATGGTTCAGGTGACGTGCATATTGGGTGAGTAATATTCATACCTTAATTCTTTTATTTCTTGCGCTGGTCTCCTGACAGGATCCAGCTCTTAATGAAGAGTTGTTCTCTCGCTCCTGTAAACTTTAGGAAAATTATACTAATTAATAAGGAAACTGATGTTAAAAAGAAAAACACATGAAAAGCAACAAAACCCATTGGAATTGTTAGCTTGCATGTTACTGTTTAATGCGGCTGGCTGTCCAAAAGCTGATTGTTACTTCAACTGGTCTGCTAAGATAGTGTAGTTGAAACAGATTGTATAGCGGTATGGAAGTATTTTTGCATTACATCTCTATATTTGAAGACCACAAATGAAACAAAAAATTAGAAGAGTAACTTCTGTGTAGCTAGACCATTGATGATAATCCCTTTGACTTTTATGTTAAGTCTTTGCTTTTGTTACTATAAATAACATTTTAAAGCATTGCGTGAAAGAAGCTTCATGTATCTTTAAAAATGGGAGATTTGACATAACTTTGTTTTATGGTATTAAGGAATTTCTTTGTTGTTGGCTTAATAGAGACCTACTATTATTTCCATATTTTTTCTGAGTTAGTTCTTTTTCAGACACACAGAAAAACTGTGGCTTGGGAAGTTTTGATGGCCTTTCCCTTTGATCCACAATCAGTGCAGCTTTGAAAAGCTATATTTTATTTTTATTTGCTCTGGGGTTTTCTACAATGTGTTTTATTCAAAGTAGATTTTGCACTTGTGAGACAAGGTTGAAATTGCACTTTTTTTGGGGAGGGGGGCTTCTGTGGTTGTGTTTTAAGTGTCAATATTTGGTTTTGTTCTTATGAAATAATACAGAAATCTGTGTGTTCTAATTTTTTTTTTTTAAAAGGTGATCTACAAATAAAATATAAATGTAATTTATTTCAGCTCACCTTTCACATTCTTTTAGGGCAGATTGAGAAGAATGAGGTTCTAAGTGTTCGCTTGAGACAGCCTTTTAAGCCTTAGCATCACAGACCTTTAGAAAAGCAGGAACCCAACCCAGGAATGGGGCCTGTTCTGAGTGATGTCACATTACTTCTATTAAAGCAGGTAATACAGGAGAAAACCCTTACAAGAACCTCAACATTGAGGATGAGCATTCCTCAACAACATGAAGGTGTTCTTAGTGCTTTAAGTTGTGATTTAATGGTCACTGTTACAGTGAATGCTTCCAGTGGCTCCTGGCTTTTTTTCTCCTGTCATGCTGCATGTTGCTGTTGGAAACAACTGATTTGTTTTTTCCTTCTTCTAGCAAGTTTCTCACAAACAAGATTTGATCAGTTGCATGTGGAACCGGTGGAATCACAGTAAAATAATTTCCACTAACCACACCCAAGGCCCTACCCACCCTTCATGGCTAGGTTGCTTTGAATTTGTTACCCAATTCACCAATTCCCTGGATCAAACCGTGTCATTGCAGCATCGTAGTCTGGACCAGGTAGCATGCTGTCCTCACGGCCAAAAGCCAAAGTCACTGTACTTCCTGCTGGAGCTTTTCTTGTTTTTTTATTCTGTGACCAGCAGATTACAGTCACTTGGAGAGTCGTTTGCTAAACTTCACCTCTTGGCTTTGGAGTAATAGGGTTTTTTTAAATGTCGCAAGCTTCAAAATGTTTTCCTTTTTCCCAAGCGTGATGATAATCTTGGCATTCCCTGTAAATAGCAATAAGTAAATAGTGGCCTCCTTTTCTGCTATCCAGACCTGGGAGAAGATGTGATTAGTGGGATTTCATTATGATTCTATGGGTTCCAGTTGAAACCAGCCAGATCTTCTTCCTTTTGAGGGACTTAAAGACTGGCAGAATCAAGCATATTATCCTTCAGACAGGAACAGTCAGCTTCCAGTGCAAAGGCAGAACAACAACCTGGAATAGAGCCAGCTCTAAGCAGCACGTCCTGGTATAGCCCATTTGCTTATCCTGTTAGTTCAGGTAGCAAATCCCTATGCTGCTCAAGCACAACAGATTGGCCATAGGTGACCCATTTAATCTCATATCAACTTTGAATGACAGTCACCCTCCTCAAAGAAACCCAATTGTTGATGTACTGGCCTTCTGAGGCTGCTTTATCTTTGCAAAGTCTTGCTAAGATAGTTTCCTATTGCTGGGGTTACTTTCTTGGGAGGACATGTACCTGCTGGGAATGTGAAAAGGGCAGAGGTAGGTGCCTCCTTACCTGCGTCTAATCTTGGTTTGAAGGAATGATCTATGTCTTTCTGAATATCATACCTCAAGCAGGCCACTACCTAACTATATCCACTTAGGACTGTAGTAGTTTAGCACAGATGACGTGAGTATCAGGAGACAGTTAATAAGCCATCTGGCAGTGCATGCCTTCTTCCTAGAGCCTCTGTCACACCTTCACAGTGTCAATGTACTGACTGGGGTTGCGGACTGCACTTAGTGTCAGAGAGATCTGGAGCAGAACCATACACTTTTGTCTAAGCAAGCTCCAGTGTTTGATATTGAAACAGGAAACTGGGAGGCAGATCTGATGTTTTCATCCTTTGAGTGTTAAGAGTTCAGCTCTCTTTAATGACTTGAGCTCAGCAGGACAAAGCCTGCGTGGACCCTGGCATGTAGCTTTCCTCAGTATCAGAGGACCTTTTAGATGAGGTTTTTAACATATGGGATCTGGCTGTTACATTGCAGGTTCTGACTCTGATGTGGCATCCTGCACTTCAGGCATCTGAGGAGACTTGTTTCATAGTGTAGCATTGAGTTTTGTTTCTGTCTGACAACATTTGCCAGGATCAGCAACCACAGTTTTTGGTTGCTCTGGGATCATCAGGGGCATTCACAGACTCATGAAGAGGACTGGGCTACAGTTCTCTGTAGAAGACATTCCAGCTCATGTCCTAGATTATTATTCATGATTTTGGAGCATCAGAAAGTAATTGATTTAGAAGGCACGCATTACATACTCTGTTTTAAAATTTGTCCTTCTGTATACATAGATTGGTCAAGACTCTGATGATGAGAATCTCCTCACTGCTTGTAGAGGTTCAGGTCTGGAGAACATTATCCTATGGGTGACAGTCGCATCCTATAGAACATAGCCTGACTTACAGACAACAACATTTTCTAAACATCTACAACTTCAGAAGTGTTCCTTGATAGACAACTGTCTTGATCTAGTAGATGATTTGGTTTGGAGAACTTCATGTTGAAGCTATTTTCTTCTTTCTTAGTTAAGTATAAATAGGATCAGGAATTTAGTGAAGCAGTCATTCTAGTTAGAGTTTATATTGCTTTATCCTGGTTAGCTTCCTGCATAACTTGATGTCTAGGGAGGGAAAGGAGCCTTAACCAATGTGTACATCAACCATTTGAAGGTCAAAGTTCTACTCCGTTTCAGCTGACTCTTAGCACCCTGGAGAACCAGCCTAACTGTATGTAGTGGTTCACTACAGTTGGTGAGATGCCTTATGAAATGTCTACAGAGTCTAGTAAATCACAGTCAATCGTCATGTCACATATGATTTCTTCCTGCCTTTGTGGCTTGAACCTTCTTTATATAAGATGAGGCTCTACTATTATGATTGTATTGCCGAAGAACTTCACCCTTCATTCAGTGATAACTTACTGTTTTGCTTACTTTTCTTTCAGTTTCATCTGTTTTAGCTGAACAAATTTCACATCCAGATGTTTCAATACATCTATTGATGTCTATTTTTGGATGGTTTTTTTATGCCTCAAAATTCCCAGTTATCCACCAGCTGCTGGGATATCTATTGACATTGTCATATCGGAGAAGCATGTGATATTCCATGTTACTACACTTATCTGCCAGTATTTCCTAGCAAGGGTAATGGAGAAAATAGACCCTTATTGGCCATAGCTGGCCTGCCATCACTGTCATTCTTCTGGACCAAGATTCTGGCAGCTGTCTCAAAATTATGACACTCTCGGTCACACCAGCTTCTTTCATCTCATTTGTCATTTCTGTAATTTGGGAATTCTAGACAGGTAAGACCAACAGGAACCTCTTTGGAATTCGGTGTTTAGAGTGGGAAAAACATCTTAATTAGAGCATTACTTAGATAATCTTAGACCTGCTAATCATAGAAGATGGATTTGGAGAGGGTCTCAAGGTCACCTTGTCTGTTCAGACTTGAAAATAAGTCACAAGCCTCAAATGAGTTTTAGTTTTGTGAAATCAATACAATCACTTGCTAACTTCCGTTACCCGTAGGAGGTAGGATTTTTATCTGGCTTTTGCCAGAATCTGGTCTTTTTGGAGAATTTCACATTCTACTTCAAAAAATGGGAGAACTAGGAGAATAAAATGAGGGTGAAAAGTTGTCTGATGGGCATGATTTAGAATTCAAATGGATCATTACTTTTTTTTAACTGACAGTGACTAGACAGAAAACATCAATTTTCTTGTGCAGGTAGAGAATTCTGTATCTGTTTAATGGTGCTCATTCACATTCGCTACTTCTTTGAGGCTTTCTGGACTTTGTGATTTTTTGGGGAAGTTTGATGTAGGAATGCTGTAGCAGGTTTATACTTCTAGCAGTAGTGCTTAATGCATTCTAATCTATTTTGTAATTTGTTTCATTCATAGTGCAAGTTTTTGAGAAATCTTGCAAGCGATCATCTTCTATTTTAAAGAGAAAGAAAAAGTAGAAAACAATTTGGCTTATTGTCTGTGGAATAAGCTCAGTAAATCACTGTGGAAGACATTTTCAAATAAGCTACTATTGAAGATAGATTAATACCTTTCTATTACTGTTTTTAAGATGATCCATGGCTCCAAAAGTGTGTACCTTCCTGAAGATGTCGGGAACTACCAAGCATTTGCCCAGATTCTCCTTGTACTGAAGTCTCTCAGTCTGAAACTTGCCCCTGCCCCAAGAACAAGGAAAGTCTGTAATCTGTGTAGCCAATTTTGCTGCATTGGCAGCCCTTGTCAAACAGGTTGGTTGTCTTCCTTTTGCCATGTTCCCAGGATGCTGTGCTGTCAAGTTCTGTTTGCATTATTAAACTTCAAGTTCTGTTTGGATTATTAAACTTCCCCTGTATTAAGCACGTGTCAGCTGGACAGTTCAGGAGGTGCTTGTGTCCATCAGTCCAAGTTGTAGAAAAGAAAGGGGAAGCAGTAAGAAGCATAAGCTGTCTTTTATAAGGCTACTAATCTTTTAAATTTTATAATAATACTTAAAAATATATTAAAAATAAATTTTAAATGGTGAAGATTCTTGTGATGATTTAATTTACCCTGCCCAGTATATCTGTGCAGCTGGAGACTTTGAATATAGATTGCAGTACAACAGTAGCCTCACAAGCTTTTTACCAGGTATCCCAGTAGGAAATATTTGATGGGAGGACAGAATAAGTACTGCATGTTTTGATGTGCTACCTCAGATTCCTGACTTAGCAGCCCATATCTATCTATCTATCTATCTACATATATATATATATATATAAAAAATCAAGTATTGTGTTACAGGCCTGTGAGACTGACTGGGAGAATCACAGAAACAAGCCTGTGCACCTGGGACATTCGGTCTGCCCATAACAAGCCCCAGCATCCTTTGGGTAGACAGTTACAGCAAGAAGTGGACACTGCTTCCAGCTCTTGGGTTCATCCAGTTGTGTGGTGGTTTCGTCTTGGAAATCAAAGTCTTTGTGCTAAAATGCTGTTCCTCCGGTCAGTGTTCAGGACTCAACTGACCTGCCCGCTGCCAGTTTCCCCTGTTGCTTTTGGAATGAGGGCTACCCATTTGAGTGGAACTTGTCAGTGATAACAAAGCCTGTGTCTTTGTCCTGGACTGATGCCTCTTGTCCTTAGTAAAAGTCTGTTAGTGAATACTGTGGTTTCTAGAGCATGGGATTGGCCCCCAAAGAGCAGATGGTGAAAGAAAATGGAATTACTGCTTTAAGCTAGCTTGAACACTGCAGTTATGAGAAAGAATCTTTCCTGCTCTTTGTGATGCAGTGTTCCAACAACAGTGAGCCCCACTACATGGCTGTGATGTTAAAACATGCTCTTTTTTAGAGTTGTAGAAGCACTTAAGAACTGGAGTTGTGGCTTCACAAGGTAAATACAGAGATTCTTATCAGTCTGGCCACGCAAGTTACTGCGTGCTGTATACATGCATTGCTGATGATTGTGGCATTTACTAAGTATCTCCAGAGGAACTTCTCGGTACCTGTGCTATAATCAGCCCTTCACAGTAAATACTTTATATTCACTGTAACGGTTGTGGGTTGTTAATTTAGTCTCCAGGACCACAGTAGCAGTGGCACATGTGGGGGAGACTGTAGAACTCATATAGGGTTGTCTGGGGAGTTTTCCAATGAAAGAGATCATAAATATTGGAGAAGTGAATGAAGAGATGCTTGACTTGACTGAAGGGTGCAAGAAATAAGCAGCAAGAGTGGGCAAAGTGAAAGACCTTGAGGATAAAATCAGTGTCTGAGCAATGATTTGAGTTATTGTGTTTCACAGACTCCAAAAAGGTAGTCTTTCAACAGGTCTCTGAATTACAAATTGAAAACTTCACTGAATCACAGGGTGGTCAGGCTTGGAAGGCACTTCTGGACATCATCTAGTCCAGCCTCTCGCTAAAGCAGGTTCTCCTGAGCAGTTGCACAGAATTGCATCCAGGTGGGTTTTGAATGTCACTAGAGAAGGAGACTCTACAGTCTCCCTGGGCAGCCTGTGCCAGTGCTCTGCTTCAATAGAAGATAGGAAACTTGAAAAAAATTTGCAGTAATAGAGTCAAAGCTGTTGATCAAGAATGTTTTGTATGGATTTGGGAAGTTATATCAGAAAAGTATTGTCTTATAATTTTTTAATCTGTTTAGAAAAAAACAACCAGCTGACCAAAAGATTTCTAAAATATCTTAATCTGTCAAATTAGTTTGGCCTAAGAGGGATTTTTTTTTCTTCAGGGACCTGTTAGAATTTTCTGTAGATTTAATGTCTAATGAATTAATTGTTGTGTTGCAAAAGAGAACGCTTCTGTCTCTGTTAATTTGTAGGGTTATCAACTTTGCGTGGAGATAGACTGTTTGACACATTGTCAAAACATTCTCATCTCACTATAATTCTTGAAATCTTTAACACTTCCATTATTTTAAAAACCAACAAAAAGAAATTCTCTGTCTGTGTAGTCATTTTAACTATCTTTAATGAAGAGAGACTCAGTTTCATACTGTAATTTTCATGTGCTAACTCATTACATTTGTGTCTGAGCTGTAGGAAAATGTTTCAAGCTATTTATAGTAATTTTAAATAAAGTAAAATAAGGCTCCTGTCTTTATTCTGAGCCAGATCTACAAAAGTGGCTGCCTAGATAACTGAGGTTGGTATACGTGTGTAGTGGTTGGGAAACGCTTCTGAAAGCTGGAAGAGGCTGATAGGTTTAAAAAAAATTAAAAATCACTGTACCTGTTTGCTGTTACCAGCATTCTTACAGCTGTTATGGCAAGAAGCTTCACAATTATTTAAAGTGTTGTTAAATATTGGAGTTAATTTTGTAGAAAAATATGGGTGTGGAGGGGGAGGGAAGAGATCTGGGGAAAGCACTCTGAGGATTAAGGAAAAAAATGAGGTTTTAAATGCTACATACATACATAAAAATAGTTATGAAACATTACTTTTAATACTTGCATACATTTTCTGGGATTAGCAGAAGAGAATGAAACTGGGTTTATGTCTGTTGGCATGTCATGTGGTGGAAAAAGTGTGTGCCTGGGTGATACTGATGTAATCCTTCAGGGAAAAATGATAGTGCTGCACTGGGAAGTGGTGAAGAAGAAATGGAGATGTTCTTGTACCAATGAGAAATAGAATAGCAAATATATGGAAGGGAGAAAAAATATCTGACAATGAAAGAAACGAGGGGGGAAAAAACCTTCTGAATTCTAGGATAAAACTGCATTTCATTTATTTGTTTATTTATTTTGCTACCATTTCACTTAATTAGATAACCAGCTAAAGTCCCCAAAGCTTAATCTTTAATGTTTGGATTAATCTCAAACTTTGGGAATATACAAGATGAAAAAAATGTTATCTTCTGTCCTATGTAAAAGACACAACCTTTGACTTGGAGATGAAGTATTATGTTTTGATTGTGTTGCATCCTGTTTATTTTTAGAACAAGTTACCGTATCAGCTATCTAAGCCAAAGGACTATTGCTGAAATTACAAGTAATCCCTTCGAAATAATTGAAGAGACCAATTTGTCATCTGAAATATTATCTTGTCCATTTGCTAGTAAGATCTCTGATTGGAATTTTCAGAATTGGTTTCAAATTATCTTGCCCAGGGTATTTCTAGAGCAGGAAAAAACCCCCCAAAAAACCAGAAAAACAACCCCCCCAAAACAAACAAACAAAAAAAGCCCCACTCCCAGAATCTGCCATGTCCAAAAAGTCTGTCTGACATGATGCTTGAATATGAGACAGTGGTAGTTTTCTTGTGATCCTGGACACCTTTGTTTATTTTTGTTTTAACCTCAGAGGACATAGCATGTAAATCTCCTAAGTATACTTTTATGTTTCTGGATGAGATTATCTGGTACAGTTAAAGGAAGATTGCATTCCTGGATTTGATTTGTAAGGCTAATCTCATTACTAATACTCATTGTTTCAGAGCTACAGTATGAGTTCAGTAGTTACACTGGAAGCCCAATTTGCGGCAGTGTAATTTTTCCATGAACAGTTTACATTTTTCTGTTCACTCATTGCTAGCTCTTTTTGGAGGGAAATGGAAGATACAGCTAAAGCATGTATTATTACCAACTTCTAAAACATTAAATCTAAAATGGTGTACCTAAAGCCCATAGACATGGAATTTATTTGCCAGTAGCATTTCCTAGAAGCTGACAGTTTTTACTGCTGCGTTTGCTGATACGCGACTGGGAAAACTCAGATCCTCATGTGTATGTATGTTGGTGCTCACAGAAAAAGAATAAAACCCATGACTGGATATACTGTAGAACAGCCATGTTTAACTCTCTCTTGGTTTGCTTTTCTTAGGTTACAGTTACCGTCCTGATGGGTAACAGTTGAATCTGTTCAATGTATAGTGAGGGGTCTTAGGATAAGAAATACGTTGTGATATTAAGGACACTTAAAAATAGAAGCTTGTCTTGAACAGGAAGCCTATTTTATGAGAATTTTTGTATTTATATTCCTTTCTAAAATCCTCTGTGATTCATCTCTGATGACCAATTACTTTGTTGTGATTCTGAGGTTCAGTGATGGTAGTTGCACGATTTGTATGGCTGACAGCCATTTCTCACTGTAACCTGGTCAGCCCTTGTCCAGCTTGACTTGGAGGCGTCAGCCAGTCTTGTAGCTCGGAATAATGCCTTCAGGCAGGGTCAGGAGTTTGAGCCTCCACAACAACTGCAGATTATCCTGACCATTTTCAAGTTTTCCCCCCATGGGGGAAGACTTGTTCTGTATTTTTGTTTTGAGATCTGGTTAGAAATTATTGGTTTAACAATCAGCATTTTGTCTCCTTCTGAACTCCAATTTTGAAGTCACAGTTCATCTTTCTGCTTTATAGGCTGGAGGTCCTATTGGTTTAAATCTCTAAGGGAAATCAGCATCCAGTTGGAAGACAGCTGTACTGATGAAGACCCATTGATTTTTCTCTCCTATTCACTTAGCATCAATAAGAAATGTCCTTAGTTTTCATGATACTTTTTCCCTGCCATAATGTCGCCTTGTTACCTGACTGGTCTCACTGTCAGGGCTGGTCTCAGTTGCTGATCACATTATACGTCGATATGATTAACAGCCTGATAAAAGCGTTTAAGTCAGTACTTGAGAAGCCTAGATAAAGATAATGCTTTATAGTGAGAGCTTGTTAATAATGTGTTCTATTTGATGAAAACCAATGGTAAAGAATTGCTGTTTTTAAAAGAAAAAAAACTTTTATATCAAGGATTAAAGTTTACCTACTGTGGCATGATTTAGCAGTGTCCAGAAAAGGAGAATTTAAGAAAATACAGACAATTCATGTTCCATATTTTGGGAAAAATAAATCTTTCTTCTTTAACAGAACTTTTGCTTATCATGGTTTTTGTTATGTGTTTTTTTTTTCCCCCACCACATTATTATCTGAAGTATTTTCTTTCATAAAAAGGAGTGGGGAGCATGTAAACAAAATATTCTGTGTGCATTTCTCTGAAGTGATAGGCTTTTGAAAGATTATTAACCTAAGTTTAGGATGGTCAGGTTATTTTGCAAGGTCCCTGGAAAGAAGTGGGCATTTAACTTTTCTCAGAACTTCAGGAAAGCTGCTGCTTCTATTCTGAGTTTTGTTTATGTATTTATGTATGAATACTAACACAGATACAGAGCCGTTATATGTTCTTTGTAATCTGCCTGTATTGTGACAAATGTTTTTTAGTAATAGTTGTTAAATAGTGTATTTTTCAAACCTTTAAACAGATGCTACCAAATACCACTACAAGCCACCAGTATGGACTTCAGTTCTGCATAAATGGTGTGTTTAACAGGGCAAGTGTGGGTGGATTTAGGTGATGAGGTGGGAGAAAGGACTATGTAGAGAGAATGATAAGAAGGACTGAACAAATAAATGACACAAAATGGGTATGAGTTAGTGAGCTGCAAAATATTATCCTATTTTTGAAAATCTTAGATGAGTAATTGTCAACTGTGCCATCTGTACGTAATGTGGGCTTCCAAACTTGTGGCAATTAAAACTGCCTAGCATCCCACTCCAGCTCAGTATTTTATTCTGCGTACAAGTCAGTACTGAAGACTAATCTCCTATGACATTAATCGTCTCATGAGGAGAGACGGAATAAATCACAGTAGCCCTTCCTCTCTTCACTCATGAAGATAAATGCCATAACATGATGGCTGATCTTTGTTATGACACTAACCATTATATATTTAACAGAGATAGCAAAATCCCACTGACAGCTAACAAAAGAATTCTCTCTTTACACATTCTATGAGAAGGCTGTATTTCTTTAGTTCAAAACCATGACTTACCATATCTGCTCTAAGAGCAATTTAAGCAGATCTGGATTGTGCCAGTGGACTCTATTCTGTACACAATGATGTCATGATTCAGACTAATGAAAACTGACATAAAGTAACTGTGCAAACTTCGGAAGGAAAAAAACTGCATAAAACCCAAGGACTCTTAAGACTCTTTTGTCTTGTCCATTCTGACAAGAAAGAATAACTCTCTTATTTAAAACAAACAAGCAAGTAAGCAAGACCCCCCCCCAACCCTAAAAAAAACCCCAAAACAAAACCACCCACCAACCCCAAACAAACAAACAAACCAAGCCCAAAGCTTTCATCATTTTTCATTTTATGGAGGTTTCAGTTTTCTACTTTTCCTCCAATACTTGAACAGGTGGGCTCAAGGAACTGCAAGCAGCTTTTTGTCGTCTCTATGATTGCAAGGGAATCCTAATTTTTCCAGCTTTATCACTTGCTGTATACCTCTCAGGAATTTCCTTCCAGGTTTTCCATGCATTAGATACATTCTGGTCTTTCTCTCTGGGATAAAATTACTAAGGAATATTCTCAGTAATTTTCTGCATCTCTGCTTGCTTATTAATTTGAAGGGAGTGATGCTGTGTTATCATTCTGTGAGTGAGGAACAGAGCAAACAACTGAGTTGTGTTTATGGACTTCCCCTCTATGAGGTTAAGAAGACCAATGTGACTTATACTGGCTTTTCACCCAAGCATCAAAATGCTGTAAATTACCTGAGATATTTCCATGCCATCTATCTGACAGAATTTAAATGGAAGTATAAGTTTTACAGTTTTATGTTTGCTGTTGTTAACCACAATTAAGTAACATGGATAGAAGTGCTTTTTGTTTGGTTAAATATATTCCTGCTGCATGAATGGAGTCAATTTCAGTTGCAGCATGAAACTCGTCTTACCTTTCTAAGTAGTGAATTTTACCTTGATGAAACACTGAAAATGGCCCAAACTAATGTGTTAGAATTTTTAGGTAGAGTGCATAGTTTAAAATATTTTATTTGTATTCTGTTATCCTTCTCCCTCCCCCCCCCCTCTTTTTTTCTTTACTTTTTTTTAACTACTTTTTACTTTTTTTTGTTGTTTGTTTTTTGCCTTATGGAAATCTTAGGTCTGTATCTTTAGGACACTGTCTAACAAGATAAGCTCTGATAGTAGAACAATGGCAAGAAAACTGGCATAACTGTCACCTCCTGTTAAATTTGGTACATTCAGAGAGTAGCCAGTAGGAATTTTATTTCTCACATTAAAAGTAGCCCTTACACATTACATTTGCCTGAGGAAACTGAGCGATGATGGCTTTTAAAATAAACACATACCCATTCTTTCTGATTTTTCTGGGAAGTTTTACTCCTCATAAGGTGTATAGCAAACCTTCAGTGTCTCAGAAAAAAAAAAAAAGTCTGTATCAGCCTTTGATAGAGAAAACAGAATATATGGAAGCAAATGTGTTTGGGGTTTAGTGCTTCTTGGTGTTTCTTTTTCCTTGTTCCCTTAGTAGTGATGAATGTATTCACACTAGTGATGGTTCTTTTCCTCTGTTATCTGTAATATAAAGGCAGCTGACAGGGCACTCATATCCATTCTGCTCCATTAGTTCCAGTCACCTAAGCATGGCCTTTCTTCATTTTGTACAGGGGTAGGTGCCAAAGGGGAATTTTTATTGCTGCTGGAATTAAAAGCATTTCAGCATCGTGGCCTGTGCGATCACCAAATGAGTGCAGATTTTGGTAATGTTTTTTGGGTGGCAGAGCTGTGTTTTGCTCCCTTCTCTAGAATAATGATTCATAGCTCTAAACAACTTTGGCCCATGTTTTTCAGCTGTGCACTGATACGGAAATTGAAACTTCTACTCTGAACTAAATAGACAGAGAATATGATCTACAAGCCATGGAAGGTTCACAATGCAATTTGTTCTGTCAGCACCTAAGAGCTACAGCGTCCTGCTAGCTAGCTATTTGGTATTGACTACCTAGGCAGCGCTTGTGTAACTAACTGTGTGTGTGTTTTGGGGAACCCATGGCAATGGACTGCATCTGTATGGATGTGCTAATGTTTCAGGAGGTAGAGGACATAGGAATGTACTGTGAGAGTATACTATGGTAAGGACAAAGGGGGAAAGGTATTTCAGTAGGGATGTGGAGACATGGGACAGATGGACGTTAGGGGTATTGCAACACCTTGAAAGATAAGAGTATCACTTGGAGAGTAGAGAAAGGCTGGGCAGAGTGAGAAGCAATGGGGTATTGTGATAAAAAGCAAGAGGAGTTACGGCTTGCATGGCTAAGCAGAAGTCTGGACTGTGCTGTCAGAATTGAGCAGTTGTTCTGGGAATCTGGATGCTCCATGGCTTGAACTGAACTCATTGCTAGTAATCCTGCTGCTAATAATGGGACCCATACCGGGATAGAAAGTTCGACATCCTGTTTACTGGGGTATGTATCTTTGATCCTGATCTTACAGAAATCTGGTAGGATTCTGTGTGCTCACTGGGTTCACCCTGTTACAGTCACTGAGGTGTTTATGGATCTGTGCTGACAGAGCCTTTAAGTGAAAGTTCCTGGTTGCTCAGACATGCTGATTGCATTAGAAAAGGGAGAAATATGAAGGTTTCCTTTTGTTTCAGTATGTCGGACCAGATCAATAAGTTATTATAAGTCAGTTGTTTAGGGTTGAAAACTTTACCCTACATTTTCTGGTGTGATGTAAGAGGCCATTAGCGATGGCAAGATGTTGTTGCTGCTTGCTAGAGCTTGTGCCTTTTAAAGGAATAACTGAATTGTATGTATAATTTTAACTGAATTGTAATCCAACTTCTTTTGAATTCAAAATGTAAAGTGTACAGTTTATCTGGAAGTTCCAAAGCACTGTTGCAGACTTTTATCAGTTTTAAATATGACATTACAAATAAATTTTAAAAAGAACAATAAAATGGCCCAGGCATCTCAGAAGAAGCCTCAAACCAGGCAGTCAAAGCAATGGAATGAACAAACAAATCATTCAGCTTCTTTCTTGCTCTTTCCTTTCATTATTTTAGAAGATGATAATGCTTTACTTATCTGGCAGGTTAGCAAAGTTACGTTGTTTCAGACCAACTTGCAAACAAATTATATAGTAGAAATTCTCTTGCAGGAAGCACCCACCAGGTTGCTCCCTATAACTCATGCTAAAGGAATTGTAAAGTGCCTTTGACTGAGAGGGCTGGGGAAAAATGTGTTTTTTTGGTGTACCTAAAAAAAGTGTGGGCTAGCTGGCATGCAGATTGATGTTAAAACTTAATTTAATGTATTTCAGAAGGTTTAGGTATTTTTATACATTGCTTTCTTTGTCATGTTACATCTTTGTTCCTTTCCTTGCTTATCTGTAGTGATGCATGGATTACAGAGACAAATTCATAGTATGGAGCATACTGTGAAAGACATGTCTTATGAAATGCACGTTCTACTCAGGTTTTATAAATTATTGTAACTGCAACTGCTGAAAGACAAAAATCCTACCGGGAGAACTACTACCGCTGTTTCAGCTACTTTTAATGTTTTAGTACTTGGAAACTACTCTTTACCTTTCTTTTAATCACCATCAGTCAGAGCTCCTTGAACATCTATTTGAGAACTTAAATATTAAAACAGCTTGCAATGCATCTTCCCTTCTTATTTTTATCGCTCTTTCCTCCTTTTTCATGTATCATGTACCCTCCCTCCTCTTGATCTTCTTGCTGTGTTTTCTTCATCCATCTCTATGCACATACTTTCTTCCGCTACTCTATACCCTACCCTGCCTTCTTCATCTAACCATTTATGCATCTTTCTTCAAACAAAGGGCTTTGAACTTTTACCAGGCTGCTGATAATTCCCCAATGACTAAAGCTGTTAATCAAAAATGAATACAAAAGATTTGAGTGGGGCATTTCCCGCAATAGAAGTCAGTCCTCCTGTTAACCTCACACAAGCAGCTGGAAAAGACAATGCTGGATTTTTTCCAGGACACTGTTCTTGTACCCTCTTCGGGACTTTGTCTTCCAATTCATTAATTTAGTAATGGGTGGCTAGAAAATATCATATATTTTCTGCTTAAGAAGAGGAAAGTTATTTTTCTGTTCTTTTGTTCACCCTGCTGTCTTTGGGCAGTAAAAAAATGTCTATTGTGCAAGTTCAGCCTGACTTGTATTTTAGCTGTTGACTGGGAGCACTGGCAATAACTGTACTGTTCTTCTTTCTCTTCACAGATTATATAAATAATGTTCTAAAGAGAATTCCTTCAGTTTATGACTAGTCACTCAGAATGTAGATTGACCAGAGATATGATAAAATGATCCTGATTTTTGTCAGCTACCTGACCGTCAGATCCCTGCAGGCAGCTTCCAGAGATGGAAGAGGCTCTGGCCAGTTCCAGCTAATTCTATGCTGGCTGTACAATCGGCATCAACAAGCCCACTAGACTGATCTGCCAGCTGCTTTTGGACCACAGCACGGTATCAGACCACACTTGGTTCTTGTTTAGAAGAATCATCTTCTGTCAGTGTAAGAACTGATAGCTGCAGGACTAGTGGCTGCTTCTCTGGCAAAGCTTCCCAGTTTCTGTGAGGAGAGTTTATGTGTGGCAGAAAGGCTGACTTGGAGTGCGCCTTTCTTTATGCTGTCCCTCTACTTGTGTTCCCTCTGGTGGCTGAAATGCAGACAGTTGAACAGATCTGATTCAGGTAGTCACAAGAAGCTGTGACTGTAATGAAATTGATATAATTGATACAATGAAGGTCATCATTGTATCAATGATATAGGTTCTCTTACAATTTTGTAGGTGAGCTGAGTATTCAGGATTTCTCATGCAAAGCTGAGAGTCTTGACTCTACTCTAGAGTTTTCTTGTTAACAATTCACTAGAAAGTGTTTTTCCCCCAGTGTGGCAACTGATTTTTTTGAACAGTTGTCCATGCACAGATAATAGATGCCACGGTGAGAAAAGGAATTTGGATTTCTTCTTGTCCCATATAACCGACAGGACTTTTCCAGTGAACCCCGGAATGTATATATTTGTGGCATCTGTGTAATTATTTAGTATCTGTGAAGTTGTGAGTTGATATGTGTAGGTGATACAAACGACAGTTTGTCAGGCCGCTACCATTTGCTGGGAGGTTCAATTTCCACTGTGCTTGGTAGGATCCAAGTCATCTTCTCTTTGATCCATTAACCAGGGTTTGAACGAACACCAAGAATGTATTCAGTGCAATGACTACTTCTGTTCTCTTCCAGATTGTCCTGATGGGTATCAAATTATTTGTCCCAGTTATTTAGCGGCTGTCCCTTTTTAAGGCTGTGGTTGAATGGCAGGAATAAATAGAGCATATTTGATCCTCTGTGGTAGAGGTTGCAGTCAGTGCAAACCATTCTTCTGCCATTGTCCTTAACAAAATATGTCAGAACAGTCATATTCTTCATGACAGTACTTTGGCATGTTTTAATTTCAGCATTACTAGTCACTGGCTGTATATGATATGAATATTGGTGGATGGAGTGGGAGGAAGGAGAAAGATATTTAAAACAGATAAAGGCTTCCTCCCTTTATGTAAGTTACTTTTTCTCACCAAGAAGCCTATGACTTAACTATGCTACTGCATTTTAGTGTTTTATTTGCCTTAAAGCACAGTTAGTAATTCAGTTTGGATTTCTAATATTATTTTTAAGTCTTAGAAATGCAAAAGGGATTGTGGGCTTTTAGCAATGTTAACGGTGAGATACAGAGACAAGAGACACTACTGCAATTATCAGTTCAGTGTATTCATTAGCTCACAGGCTCTTAAATAATACTCTGCTGTTTTCCAAAACTGGGGGAAGAAAATGAGATTATCATTAAAATGTTTTTACAAGTAATCATTTTATTACTGTTGGGTTTGGTTAAAACGGGATGGGGACACGGATACAACAGCATGGCGGGAGAGGCAGAAAAAAATATCCTTACTAAGGTTCTCTGCTAAATTAATCTTTGTTCTGATAAAGAAAATCAGGTACACAATAGCAGGATTTTCAACTTAAGCAGTGTTTGAATTGGAGAATTAATGCTTTTCAGTTAGGATATGAACAGTTCTTTAAAAAGCAGGGTTTAAAGGGTTTAAAGGGTTAGATGAACAGAATTAAACTCGTGGGGTGTATGAACTGCAGCCCACACTACATGTCCAACGTAAAACAATTCCACACAACGGGCAATTGTTTGCTCCAGTACTTTCAGCCTGTCTAACATACTCTGCATTTCAGTTTGTCATTATACCCTGAATGTGTCCACTTCATACTGTGGTATTTGAAATCTGCCTTGTGGGTTTGATTAAACTTTCTGTAGTGGTGTTATGCATCTTGCTTGTTAGTTTCATTGTTGTTTGGTGAAGGTGATATCCCCTATCCATATGTCTGGTCATTGTTCCCACAACCAGTTCAGCACAGCTTCCTCAGCACAAACTGCTCTCCCTTCTCCCATTGTCCAGAACAGGGTAACTTCTGATGTTTGCATAGCTTCATTGTTTCCTTCCCTTTATTGTCAAACTCACGTGGTAACACTTGGCACTTTTACTGACTTTTATAGAGTAGGATGTGATGTCATAGAGAAGGGGACAGGGCTACCCAAATTTTCTTAATTGCAGGGAGGAGCTGCCCAGGTGTGCTGAGGGGCCTGTACTCAGGAAGAGAAACAGGGAATCCTCCACAGTGAGTAACCCCACTTTCAAGTGCACACAGTTTCCTTCATAGCCGTGTCCAGTACAGTGTAGTTTCCTCTTCTGTCCTTTCCAGTGTGCCCTCTGGAATGTTCCCAGTTCAGTTCTCTTCTTTTTCCTTTATTTTGGTGTATTCTCATTTTACCTTGTCCTTTGTCTTCTTTCTGAAGGTTAAAGTTTCCATTTTTGTCTCTTCACATCATTAATCTTTTCTCATCCTCATCTTAATCTTTATACACATTGTCATTTTTCCAGTGTGTCATTGTGGTTCTGTCACTAATACATGGTATCATTTCTCTTCTCTTGCTGTGTAATGGCCCTTTTCCCAGCCCTGTGCAGTTCCTACCATCCTTACTCGTTGCCAGTACTCTTTCCTACCCACTCTTCTTTCTTCTTTCAAATCACCTCTCGGTTTTCCTTTCCTGATGGGTCTCTTTGGAATCTTGCCTATTGATGTACATGAGATAAGTTCAGTTCAGCTCCCAGACCTTTCAGTGCAGCCCTCACTTCTGCATTTTCCTTTGTGGAACTGCAAGATAAAGGATGCAAAGCTCATCTGTAACAAAGAACCAAAGGATTTGGTAAACTGTGTTTTGGCTGCGAAAGGGGAGAACAGGCAGTAAATCAGAACTGTAAAATGGCAGCAGAAGGCTGAGCTGGTCAAGTTGTAGTGAGTAGAAAGGTTTTGGCTTTAGGTGAGCTGCTTGAATTACAGCCCTGGCTAGCACCCTTCACAGTTTGATGACTTGCATGATAAGATGTGGTGGTATCTCTAGTTCCCAGTGGGCAAGTATCCATAGCAGTAGCTACTTTCACAATTGCCATCATTTGGTAACTACTAGAGAGAAGCTCAGGTCTGCGTGAATTTGGAAACCAAACTGATTTCTTTTTTACCCAGGGCAGAATACAAGTTTTAGCTGAGATACGTTGGCAAAATGCTCTGGGAAGCTTGATTGCTGTGGCCTGTGCTGCACCTTTTACTGCTGATCGAAAGGTTTCCTTTTCCAGGGCTGTCAGTCTGGCACTTTACATGAGCAAAAGAGTGGCTGTTCGTTTAACAGCTGAAAACTGATGGGGACAAAAAGGAAGTGGAAAACCAGAAAAGTTTGTACAAGATGGTTGTATCTGGAAAGAGGAGTGGTTTACTTTGGGTTCAATTGGAAAAGGCAAAGGAGTGGAAAACTGAGCTGAACTGGAAAAATATACTGCACTCTGTCATGTAGCATCTTGTATGCTGTTACTGTTCTGACTTCTTCATTTTTCATTGTTTTTAGAAACAAAAAGCATTTTAAAATTGAAACTTACCAGTGTCAATTCTCACAGGAGCTCCTGTGCTACAAATGGAAGGTTTTAGCCAATTTTGTTCCTGAGGTCATGACAAAACCTAAATATAGAATATTCAAATGACCTCAAATAGTTCTAAAGTAACAAAAATAATAATAAAAAAAGACTAGCTGTCTCTTTGTTTTGCTTTGGGTTTGGGTTTTTTTTTCCCTTCTGTCTGAAAGGAACTCTGTTGCTGTGTCATAAAATCAGTTGCATATTTCAACTCATTTATTTGGAACCTGGTAAGAATATTTCCCAGGCAGATGTAGCAGATGATGTACAAAAGCAGCAAGTAAATCTTATTCTTGCTGCAGTTTCCTGGACTGTATCTGGCCTTCCAACAGACAGAGGACTCCAGTCTCAACACTACTGTTCCCTGCCTTTCACAAATGACTACATAAAAACTGCATGATCTCATAACCTTTCAGACTAACAGGACAGCTGTGTCTCGTCACTTAAACAATTATTATTTCCTTTCAGGCATTGGAAAAGTACCCCAACTCACCAATGACTGCAAAACAAATACTGGAAGTCATTCAGAAAGAAGGGTTAAAAGAAACAAGGTCAGTGTTCATATGTACTGTATTTTTGTTCTCTCTTTGAAAGCCATCTAGGAGTGGTATATAATCCTTATGAAACCAAGTGTTGTTTAATGGCTGAATTGATTTCCAGTACCAAAGTGGGAAATATAGCTGGTGAGGTTTGTTTGTTTATTAGTTCAAGGCTTTTAAAATGGTTAGTGACTGGCTTAACTTTGTACCTTCCAAAAGGAGTCTGTGGGCCAGCTCCAGTCCAATGGCTTTTCTTTAGAAAGACAGTGTTATCTGCTCAGACAGCCCAGTGTTATATCTCATTTTTGCTTAAGGACCAAAGCTTGACAACTGGGTTGACTCTGCCGCCATGTGCGTGCAGAAAGTGTGAGATGGAGTTAGATGCACTCCTCTTACTTGGGATTGTGGCCTGGCACTTAAATCACTGTTACAACATGCTGGTGTTGCCCATGGTAACAGGGGTTGTGCTGATAAAGAATTGTCAATGGAAGAAGAAGGATGTTTGAACACTAGGAGCTACTCTGTGTGGCTGCAGAGGTTGGATACTGAGGTGCTTAATAACAGCGTGCTTTGGATGTGGATTGCAGCTATAATCATTAAACTGTTAGGGGACAGGTGGGTAATCCAGAGCCTGTGGAAATCAACAGTTGTCTCCCATTGGTGCCTGGTTCAGATGGGCACGCAGCTTCTTGTTCCCCAAAGGTGGTCGACTGCTTTGTAGGTCTTGTACTGACATGCAGATGCAAACTTGAGCAGGAAGTTAAACACGTTAAAGAAAAACTGCTTGGTTGGTTGTTGGGGGTCTCCTACAAGATGCAGTTTCCTCTCCTCCAAATGTTATAGTAAAATTTTTCTGTTCTAATAAATTGGTTTAGTACTTGTTGCGGTGTCAACGCAAAGGGAGACATCCAATTTTTATTTTAGTTACATCTTTTAGTGTGGAACATAAATCTAGGACAAGATAACTTCAAAGCCAATGTAGAGGAGTAATAACACATTATGTTTGTTTACTTCTGAGTTTATTCTGGTAAACCAGGAGTAACCATGGGATATTTTTACTGAATTCACTGTTGTTCTTAAGAAACACAACACTATGCATGATCATTTGCACTGCATAACCATGCAGTGCTTTTTGTTAGCCTCATAATATAATTATAATGGCTTTTAGTATTTTGGAAAAATTGCAAAAGATATGGTAGCAAGATCAAGATGAAGTTGAATTTGCTAGCTTTTACAGGTATAAAATGCTTTAGTTCCTGTCAAGAAATTGCTTCAAGTCTATTTGGCAATGATGCCCAGGAAACAAGGGGAAGAAAACCTCTGAAAATAAATATACAAATGTGTGTTATGCTGCAAGGATTTGCATACAACAACAGAAATGCAAGAAACACCAACTTTGAAAATCTGTTTTTATTAAGATACTGTTTCTCACAGCAGCAAATAGATCGCTTTCTTCTTATGTCTTGTGGTATGAGACAACTGCATGCCAGAGGCTGATATGCCTGATAATACTATTTCTTTGTAATTTAAAAAATTCTTGTTTCCATGAACAGTGCGTGAATCAAATTTTTGTGGAAAAACTATGGGATAGAGTGAAGGCAGCACTTTTATGATTTAAGTATAGAAGATATGGAAGCCCTTTTTAATTGCTGCAGAATGAATAGTGAGAGAAAGATTCTTTTAAAGAGGTTCAAAGCTGTATCTTCTTTCATTTATTTAGTTACTAAGAAACGGAGAATTTGTCTATTTGGCAATGATGCCCAGGAAACAAGGGGGAATAGGAAGGAAATTCAGATTAATTCTTATTTTTATTCATGATGTGGTATGTGCAGGGGTGTATGTGTGTGTGTTGTAGATTGCAGGATGCCCTATGTGGTCATGAGTATCTAGATAACTAAGAAGGATAAAATTCAATATTCTTTACTCCTTACTTGAAACATTGAACTGTGTTATAGGCTAGGTCATCCTAAACTGATTAGTGTAAAACTTTTAAGTTCTGCAATTGTAAAAACAAAACCTGTCAATTCTGTATTGATTTTTTTTTTTTTTTTTAAAGTCTGGATTCTCATTTAACTTCTGATTTCATGTAAAAGTTGTGTTTCTGCTGCATTTTAATATTGATTATGCACAAATCTGCAAAGTTATCCAAGTGCCTAACTCTTAATAGGAGCCGGTAAGGTATTTGACTTCATGCACATATTTGTTGATTGGGCCTCAGTGAATTAGTAATGTTTTGTTTTCACAGTCCTTGAATTTAGAGTCTCCCATTTACATCATCCAGCTCTGCAATTTCTTTCAGTACATTTCTGCCAGTGTGATACCTTTGCTGTTACTAATGATAATCATTCCCGGGCTCTATGTGGTAGCCAGCTAAGATGAGCAAGGGATGTGAATTTATGATGTGCAGTCACCTGGTCATAAGCCGTAGAATGGCACTAGCATATTTTATTCTGTACTGATTTGTGTCTTCTTCAAGTCTAAACTTGTACCAGCAATATGTTACCACTTCAATATATTTTACTTATTCCTTTATACTGATTATCATTGTCAGTAGAACCCTGGCAATCCTAAATGAAGGTCTTCAAAAATTCTCTGCTCTACTGTTCCATTTATAGATGAATGAGATTAATTGGCTTAGTCATTTTTCAAATATATTGCAGTATTAATTAATATCTAAAGCTTTTTGCTGTGGTAGTAACTGTTGAATGAATAACATGATTTTCAGCAATCTCATTGTCATTATATGTAATCTTTAAAAAGACACTGTCAGACTATTCAGCCTCTTCTTTGCGATAAAGACATCAAGTTGCATATTTTTTTTTTATTACTCAAATAATTAAATATGATAGGAGGAAAATTCCAAAGTTACAAAGCAGATGTATGTTAGAAATGAAAATGAAAACTTACTGATGTGTCCTGTGAGATGTTATACACCTATCCAGTTGCCTGTATCTTGGGGGATGTACAGCTCAATTTTGTTTTTTGAATATCTTTCCTGTTATGATGGTTGGTTGTAAGATGGTCAGCAGGCAGGCAGTTTGCTACATAAAAGGAGTAAAAGCTCCTAAGGTAAAACTTTTTGGGACGTAGAAAATATATGATTTTATTCCAGGGGTGTGGGCAGGGGAGGGAGAAGTATTTATTTAACATTAATGCCTGTGCTGATAGTAAAGAGCATCAGGCCAACAGTCTTGGACACTGAAATTTCTCTATCAAAGAAGGCAGACAGCAGCTCACTCCAGTGCACAGTGCTCTGGATTTTCCTCCTTAGCAGCCACTGTCCTATTCTTTTGAAAACAATACCCTGTCCCATTGTAAATTTCTAGACTTGCAACCTGCTGGTTATGCATCCTAGCATGAGATTTTGCTGATTTTGCTAGATTGGCATAAAAGTAGTCAGAGTATGATCTACTCTAGCCTCAGTGCTCCTTTTCCACTGCCCCTCACTAGTCTATCTCGATCTTGGATTTCTGCTGTTATTTATTCCTCCTAAGATCTAGAAGTCCCCTTACAGTATTGTATTCAGGTCTTCTGCAGACTGTTTCTCAAATTTATTTGGGCTGCTTTATCATGTAGCCTTGTCTTTCAGCATGCATGCATCCCTTCCAAGTTCAGTGTTGTATGCTTATTAGAACTTGTTACCTTTTGCAGCCTGGTATTTCTCTTCTTTGCTTATGGAAGTCGCACAAGAAACAATGTCCAAAGACTCATTAAGTTGGGCTATACGATACCTACTGCTGCTTCCCTAACTACAGGGTCTGCTACTATGTCGTAAGGAATGTTTTCATAGATTTGAAGCAACTTGTTCTTGACAAGTCTATGTATTACTCAACTTCTTATCTGCTAAATACTTACAAATAATTTTTGTTCCATGTTTTGGGGGAATTGAAATTCAGTTCCTGCAGCTCTACTTCCTTGACTCTGCCTTTTTCATTTTTTTTCAGGCTAGTCACTAGGTGTTTTGTAGTCTTTTTGGAATCACTACTATCCTCTACAAATTCTCAAACATGACTATTCATAATTCTAAGACTGGCCCAGTCAGCTCTAAATACCTTATGGTGAATTTGATCATATTTAACTGATTTGAGAATACCTGATTTATTTAATTATCTAATCAATTTTTCCATGTTTTTTCCTTGTGGTGGTTTCAGTAGCTGTCTAATCACCTTTCTAATCAGGTTTCAAAAAAGGAAAAGTACTAGCACTTCTGTGCTTTTGGTGCAAGAGCTCAGTGCCACCTCTTCACAGAAGAGCAAGCCAGTTTCTTATCTGTTGGTGTGCTTATTGAAATGTCTTTGCCCATGGTGAGTCAGTGAGTTTGCTGAAGTCTAATTTCCTGAAACCCATTTTCTTCTTTTTGTGTTCTCCCTAATTTTCCTAAAGGTGAAAAGCCATCCCTTCATGAATGCTCAGTGTTTTCAGCTACTTTTTCTGTAGTGGTTCAAATCAAGCCTAATACTACCTTGCTTCCTAACTGCTTTTTACATCTTCTGTTCAAGGATTTTTGTTCCTAACATGGTCCCCAGGACTTGCCAGATGCTTCTCTGTCCCTGTGTCTTTCTTTTCCAGAGAGGTGCCTGCATGGTCATAACGGGGATGTTTAAAGAAGTCATGTGGTTTAAAATTTTTTACAGGTTCTCACAGAAAAAAGCTTCTCTCTCCAGTTCTCCTGTTTCTTGCTATATTAAACTCTGACCCTAGTACCATCCTTGCTTTTGTCTTCTTTTGTCCTTACCCAGAAATTGCCTGCAGGAACACCAGGAAGAATAACCTATCTATTCCCTTCTGTTTGGGGCACTGCACCTTCATGAAGGGTAAGACCAATTGAAGACTGCTTAAAATGATCAGGGGAATAAAAATAAGACAGAAGTTAGTATGAATTAGGTGTTTGGAGCAAGGAAGAGAATATTGAGCTTAGACATAGACAGTCTTCCAATACATAAAAGATAGGAAAAAAGTAAGGGAGTAGGTTACCCTGCATGTCTAATATGGGCAGGACAAGAAATAAGGCTGTTAAATTGGAGCAAGAAAAGATTCCAGTTAGGTAGTAGAAAGATATTTTTTTGTTCCCCCTTCTAACGTGTAATTTATTTCCGTCATGAACTGTGGGGGAGATGTGAGAGATCTCTAGATCTCTCTAGAAACAATTTAGATATGTGCCTGTCAGAAATTATGATTTGGTTGATGCTGCCTTGAACTAGGGGAATGAACTACCATATCCCTTGATCCATATAGTTCTATGAAATTTTTTTTAGATTAATTTGCAGTACTTGGGCCATACATATTGTTTGAGTCCTAGGGGAGAATATCCAGTCAAATTCTGATAAATGTTTGATGATAATAACCCTAGATTATGTCTTGGCTTTCTATAATTCCCTTTCTCCTTTGCTTGGTGAGTCTGGGAAATTGATTTGTCTGGATAAGATTAAAGCCAAAGAGTCTCAGTAGAAGTTAAAAGCCAATAAACTTTCAAAATGGGACAAGCAATGTTTAATTTTTTTGAGTGCAACTTTAGCCCACAGCTATGCTAGCTATTTACTCTCCTCCTCCATTAGACTCAGGACTATGAAACCTGGAATGGGATAATTTAATAGTATTTTTGCTGTTCAGCTCAAGTAACTGACCTCTGTATTGTCAAGTAACTTTGATTATTCCGTTCAAGTAATTCACAGAAGACGTTAAAAAAAAATCGCTTTGTCTCATTCTGTTTTTCATTTTCCAGTAGGAATCTTGAAATTCTTTCCTTTGTTTCTTTGTTGATCTTCATTTCAACTATGAGAATCATGGCATCAGTCCTGACTCCTCCTCCTTTTTTTCTCTACGTATTTTGTCTTTTGCTACACAAGATTAAGCTATCTGTTGATTTATTGTTGTGATAGTAGTCTTTCACAAGACTAAGAAGAGATGCTTGCCACTGGCACTGGCTATAGTGCTGTTTCTTCTGCACTTCACAGTGTTGATAATAATCTATAGTGAGTAATAACAAATTAAGTCTTCTGAGCCTAGGAAAGCAGCAAAGTATGACCCTAATAAATCTCAAGACACTCTTACTAGATTTACACTCTTTGTGTAGAATTATTAAAGTAGTGGGCTAGCTAGAATTAAACCCACTTTGAACTGCTGAGCGGAGTCATCAATGGAATAAAACACATGATCCATGCAGGGTCTGCCTTTAGCTTTGAAGTGAGATGGTGCTCCTGGAAATATTATCGTTACTTCTGAATCCTTTGATCTTTTTAACAGTGTCTCTTTAAGCCTTTGCATACTTCATCCTTGGAGCTATTGACTTAAAAATAAAACCATTCTGAATGTTGCTGTTTTTGTAAATAGGTTAAATGAGCTGGCAACTGTCTTCTGTTGTTTTCAAGATCCTTGTTTTATTGTGTATGCATGTAGACAGACACATTTTTACTTCCTTTCTCTGTAAAGTAATTCCACAATGTCATTGTGATTCATAATTATTAACAAGTCATAGTTTTTATCTTCTACTTTAATAAAAAAAAAAAAAAAAAAGGCAAATGCCCTCCCCCACCCAGTAACCAAAAGCTCTTACAAATTGCACTGAGAGAACCACAGTTTTTGTCTTAAGGCTCTGATCGTTAATGGAAGAGCACAGACAGTTAAGAGGCTTCTGTGGTTGCATATGTCTGATAGAATTTATTTGGGAGCCTCTTCAGCTGAAGGAGTGCATTGTTTTGTCTTGAAGGTAGTTATTCCCTGCAACGGACTGAAAGGAAGCCTTGATGGGAAGAGAGAGAGAAAGCTATTTGCATTCTTTTGCCTGGCATTATTAAGTTGATTTTTATGCCTCTACAGATGTGGCTTTTGGCTGTAAGGCAGTGAAAGAAACAAACTTTCAGTACGTGTCTTTCTGCATAAATTCACTTCAGACACCACTTTGAAATGCTGTTCTTCCCAGTTTAACCACCTAATTTGGTAGGCAGTTGTGATAGCAGCAATTCACCAGCTGAAAATCTCAGGCTTACTCCTTCTTGCCTGGGCATTCCCAGCATTGCTATGCCACAATGCAATCTAACCTGGGAAAAACTGATGGGTTTCCTACATATGGCACTCTAGCGTTGGAACTGTAACTCGGATGATCACATGTATGTCACCTCTGTGATAATTATTTCAGATTTTGATAGTGATGTAGCCGTAAAACAACTATGATATTAACTCGAGCCTAAGAGCAGGGTTGTTAATTCTTGATTCCATTTTTCTGCATTGTGATTATCCTACTGTTAGTTTAAAGCTAGCTTGGTTATGTCTGTACAACCGTAATCCCATCTTTGTATTGATTTGGAAAACCGTTTTTGGGTGCTAATGAAACAGATGTAAAATGATAAAATCTCAAATGTTTTCCCTCAGCTAATTGCAAAGGCGACAGAATTTTTATTAGTGATGGTGCTTCTTCCATTGTGTATGCCTATAAAACATGTATTTCAATATAAGTCATTTAACTACTTTGAATGTATTTTTTTTCCTGAGCCACCATTATCTTAATTTTTGTTCCATATTTTAGTTTTTAGAAATTATCTGTTGGTTTTTATTTGTTTGTTTCTTTTAATACTGCTCCTCTTCCCTTCACAGGACAATGGAGTCTCTGCTTAGGGACTTCAATAAACAGTCTAGTAAAATCAGTCTGCATGTCAGCATTTTTAATAAAATTACCTGTTTGTTTGGTTTGGGGTTTTTTGCATGACGCATATAGTAACAGCTTCCTCAGCTGTTACAGGCAGGCTAAAAATCATGCTTGTTCCATGAATGCAAATTCCTTTGTTAGTTTTATTAAAGTGTGGATTTAATTTTGGAAATACTTCAGATGATAAATGATGGCACAATTTAAATAATAAGAAATTTTTGAGTATGTCACAGAACACTTTGGAGGATACTCTTCTTAGTGTTAAGAATATTAATTGATCATGTGTAAAAAGAGACTGGATATAGAAGCAAAGTAATATTTTTCAAAGCTAAATGCAGAGCTAAGAATGTAGCCTGGTCCTCTGCTCCTCCACTGTCAATATTCTGCACCAGCAACACGAAGTAATGGACAGTATCTACTACTTCCCAACTACATGCAGTCCTTCATCCCAGGAGATTCTGCTGCATGAATCTTCCTTCTTTCTCAAAGAGGTCACAAGCCCCGTGGTCTCTAATTACCCCAATATGCTGTCATCCTTTTTCCCTTCCTGTATACGAGGACTCAAACTCCATTGATCTGACCATTCTATGTGCCTGAAATTTTCTTAATGTAATGTGGACATCCCATATTTCAGTATTTATTTCACATTCTGGCTTAGGACCAACCAAGCTTTTTATTTAGTTCCAGTACCAGTTATGAGGATATAAAAACACAGTTACATCATTTTATCATGTCTGGGACCTTCAGTAGGTGACTTAGAACAATTTAGAAAAGTTCATATGGCTTCCCCTTTTGTACTTTGCTCCTGATTTGTTATCATGTTGAAGTTTGTTCCTGTATGCTCAGGTGAACTGAAATTTTGGAACAGGTGATTCTCTTTTTTTAAAGATTATTGTTACTGTTACTTTTTTTTGCTCCTGTAGTGTTCACTACTTCAGTTTTCCATTTGGTGCACTAGTTCTTCGTGTCTGGGTGCTAAAACATATATTGTAACCACCTTTCCACCTTTCATGGAAGTCATAGGAAATAGTGCTGCTTGATTTTTTTTTCTTTTTTTCTTTATTTATTTTATTATATTTTTAAAAGATCTGTCATAAAGTTGTTTGCTTTGACTGTATTAGCAGCTCTGCAAAATGTGTCTGCGAAGACTGGGAAAACAGGAATCTAGCCTGTGACACACCTGCTTCCTCATTACTATTAAAATATTTTCATTTTACTTGTGTTACTTAGCTTTCTGCTTCTGTTACCCAAACCTAACCTGCATTTTTGCGAAGAATGTCATGCTAGTGCGGTGTATAAAGCCTTTTATTTGTTTAATGCTTTACTGGTAAAGGGAGAATAGCCTGTATGATCATGAGATGCTCAAGTTATAATAATTCAGTGGAAATGTGAAAATCTTAAAAGGTAATTTATTTAGATGTATTAGGAAGGTTATGTATATGTAATATACATATGTAATATGGTGGTTAAATTTTGTAATGTGATAAATTTATTTCAACTTCTAAAGGTCTATATTGCAAAAACATTTTATATTTGAATGCATGCCCAAGTCCTCTTTGTAAAAGCCTGATTTGCTGAAATTAAGACCCCTGTAATACATTAACGCCATTACTTTTTTAATACAAGAGGAAATCCAACAACTTAAATGTAACAAATAATGGAGAGCAGTGCAGATGCTGATGTTTTTACAAGATTTGCCAGTTTTGTGCAGTAACAACGAGGCTTTCTGTTAAAGGACATCTTAGTTTTAAAGAGGAGGTGGACATCAGCTGTGATCAAATAGTGTAGATATGTTAGCAAAGTCAGTGTTGGCTTTTCATCATAGTGTAATAATGCCTTTATCAATATATTTTGATATTTAATATACAAATTTAGGTTGTGTTTTATTTTTCCTATGTTGTGTCTCTGAATGTAGAGTACTATTGAAAGAGACTGAAGAGTAGTAATGTAGTTCAGGCTGATGAAATGGGAAGCCTGCCGCATTATAAATTGGTGTTAACCATATGCACAGCATTATCCTAAATTGCATGTTTTGTGTTAACTGTCTTCCCACATTTCTCCTAGGAAGTGTAACTTCTTTTTTAGCAATATTTAAGTATGCTACAGCTTTTTTCTTTAATGTTTTTTGTATTTCAAAGAGTAAATCTGTGTTAAAGTTTGTGTCTGTCTTTCAGAAAGAGAAATTGAATAAGGATATCCAAGCGATCTAAACATGTTCAAAACAATGAGATACTCACAGAAGTTATGCTAGGAAAGTTTCACCAGCTCTTTAATCCATCCTCCCAGCAGTGCAAGTTTATTGGTTGGTTTGTTTGGGGTGGCTGTTTTGTTTGTTTTGGTGGTAGGGCTTTTTTTTGCACGCGCGCGTGTGTGTGTATATGTTTCCTATAGTATAGTGCTTTAAGCCTGATTTCTTTTTTTAAACCACTGAAGAAATGAGACCTTCCACAGTGTACAGAGTGTTTTCCTGGTCTTTTATCCAAAGTCTGCCTGCAGTTCTATAAACAGAACCATGACTATGTGGAAGGTAGGTAGATACATATATGCTCTTTGATTTTACTATCTTTACCAGCCTGCTTTGCCAGCATCTTTTTAAGAGGAGAAAGGGCATAGAAGAACTTTCCAGTAATAGTTGTGCATTGTTGTCCAAAGCCAAAACTTTCAAAAATATCTTTGGGAAACTGGGATTTGACAGACTATGTTCTTTCAAATCATTGTTCTGAAATGAAGTTCTGTTGTATATTAACATTACCTATTAACATTGGTAATAAAAATATTTTAAAATAAAAGTCATAAACAAGACCTGCAAGAGAGCTTAATATCAGTGTATGCTAGTTTAGAGCAAAATGAGAGAACTGTTGCTGAGTAGCCAGCAACCTTGTGCTTAGCTCTCTTGCGCTTAGAAAAGGCAAGAATAATCTACTGTATTTCCTTTAGGAAGTATTTGAGCAAATGCAATTCAGCACGTAAGCCTGTCAGGAGCAGCCATATATATCAAACTTTCAAACACGGAATGATATGGAGACTTTAGCTAGGAGTCACCTTTTGAATGAACACTCTAGTAGAACGTTCTTGGGAAGAGAGTTTAATCTGTTGAAAACTTAAAACCTGGCAGTGAAAATTGAAGTCTGGCTGGTAACTTGAAGACATGCCTGGTTTAATGGATTTATGAGCATTTGTTGCAACATCCAAGTAACCTGAGTAGCTGCTTTTTCTTGCAGGTGTAAAATGAATTATTCTACGTTTCAACTTGCTAGTTGCTGATAGAGATTTATTTGTTTGGGTTTGATATTTTTTTTGGCATTTCTATTTTGTTCTCAGTATTTCTTTTGCACTGAAAAGTTAGTATTTAAACCTATTATTTATTACTGCTTTGAGTTTCATTTATCCAACAGCTGACTTTTGTCTTTATTTCTAAGCACTCTGTCTTAAGGGACATGCACAGCATCCCATAAAAGGGTATAATCTTTTTTTTTTTTAATGCTGTTTCTAGTATTCCATAGCAACTGGGGTGGCAGGGAGGGGGGAACAGCCTAAAATGAACACTACCACACAAGCAATTCATTACAGATTTTCCGCTTAGTATTCAGTAAATTGTCAAGTCCTTATTTTCATCATTAGCATATTTTTCACAGAGCAGAAGCGTAGCCATTTCTGGCAGACTGAATTAAATGTGTTTTACTTGAATGTGAAAGAAGATGACATTGTCAGGCTTTCTATGAAAGCATCATTTTCTAGTAATAATTTATTTTCTGGAACAGTTTGCTGTGGGTGCCTTTTATGTTTCTATAAAGATATGGGTATATGTTTCAGTCTACCTGTAGTTAAACCATTTCTTAACTGAAGGGAAAAAAAAAAAAAAAAAGGAAGCATTTATTTTATCTTTTTTATTTTTTCTTCACATCACATGAGCTGACTGGTATAGTCATGCACTGGCATATTTAACTTAAAATTTTGGAATATGTTTTCATAGAATCAGGACCAAAAAAAGCCTCAGAATTTCACTGTCCAAGGACTATGAAAAAGATCAGGTGCAACTGTTCAGAAAATTTGTTACATATGGAATTTCATTCTATCTAAGGCTAGCTGACAGCAATTCCATTTAACGCATTTTGAGTCTCATAGGTAGTCATCTTAATTACCATGAAATAAAATTACATTCACATTCTTAATTTCAAAACAGAATTTAAAAGTATTTAAACATCTTTTGTTTGCTTACATACTATCATGTGAAGAAAACATGTTTTATGCAAGTTCTGTTTTTCTTCCAGTGGTACAGAAAGATCCCATCTTCTGCTTGTAATCCCAATAAACTGTGTTTGTCAGTGAGGCTGTTTTATGATAGCTGTATGCTAGAACCAGTAATTGTGTGGCTGGAAAATATTTACAGTATTAACAGAGAACTGAGAACTGAAACATATCATATTAAAGTATAAATAAAAGAACTTAAATACTGTATGTGTGAAATTGTTTATGTGCTTGAGGGTGTAAATATACCTACAGACAGAAATTCAGCTTTGTACCCATGCACTTACACGCATCTAAAGTTGTAAATCTCAAAATTATACTCAAAATACATCCTTTGCTCAGTTATTCCAATAGCAAACACTATGGGAAAGAGCTCAAAAGATTCCCAGGAATTGTTTTGCTCCGTGCCATCAGTAGCCAAAAGAGAGAACAAACTGTTTTCCCCCCATTTCTTTTGGTTTTCATATTATTTGGAATATGAGAAAAGGAAAATGTGATCTAATAGCTCTATTGCTGGAAGGTAGTAGTTACTAAAGAAAAAACAAGCAAAAATAGCCAAGTCACCCTATTTAGCATCTGCTAGCATCCATAGCTACTGCTGTATCTTCGGTATGTTTCAATAAGATTGCTTAAGATATGTTTATCTGCTGTCATCAGTCTATCAAGATACACATTCTGTACCTTTTTTCCTAAAAGAGCTTCACTTGCATGCTTTTATATGTCATTTACAAATAAAATAAAACAAGCCTGGTATCTAGACAAGTAGTATTTTCTCTTGCAGGTGGCCCCCATTACTTGTTTTTGTTTCCTTTCTTTTTCTTGTTAACAATACACCAGGATTTTTTGTTTTATAGACTGCTAAATACTTTAGGTAGCCATTATCAAATATGGAATCATTGTGTCAAAAATAACATGTCCCTCACAGTCATCACAAAGGAAAAAACCTATGACCTATAAAGGACAGCAGGAACTTTTTGAGAGGAAATCTTTAAGAATAGGTGACAAGCAGAAAATTGTTGTTTTGTTTTGTTTTTAAAGACTGCTTGCTTTCAGTCAGGCAATCTTTTCTTGGCCAGTGAAAACTGGGCAGTTTCAAACTGTACATATACTCTTAACTGTCTGTCCCCTTGATCCAAAAGCAACACCGCTAAACCCAATCCAACCATTTACCTTTCTCTGTTTGTAGTAGTCTAAACCCAATCCAACCATTTACCTTTCTCTGTTTGTAGTAGTAGCTTAAGGATATTAATGTAAACAATTGCATCAAAATATCATTCAGTGAGATGATGTACTGAACTGTATAAACTACAGCAGTAGCGATACAAGATTATTTTTTCCCAGGCTTACAGTCCAGGAATTCATGACATGATTAATACTGTCAATGGATTTAGTATTATAATTTAATTCTTTATTAAAAATACTTAGAAGCATTGATTGGGATGACTAACAGAAAACAATTTCTGGTTAAGACTGAATTTTGTTTGTGATGCCACATGACTTTACATTTCTTTGGCGCTTTCTTTGTATACATGTGTGCCTCAGCCCCTACAGTCAAAGGGGTTTTATTAATGATTTCAGCAGAATTAAGCTTATTTTCAGATGAAATGATGTGCCTATCAAGAATGGCTACTCTAAATCTTTTATTTTAGTTGTCAGTGCTTTGCTTTTGCAAATTATTTTATAGTTACTATTGTTATAATTATAAAACATTGTCCTAAGACATTTCGAAATTAGATTGACTTTTAGTTATAAGTTAAATAGAAACTTAAGTCTCTCAGTCCCAGACTTAATGAGCTGTTGTAAGTCAAAAAAGAATAAGGAGATCTGCTAATAGTATGAATTGCAACAGCTGGATTAAGTTAAAACACAGAAATAAAAGTATCTGCTCTGTCCTTTGAGGCAAGGAAAGAACCTTTTGCTGTGCTGTTTTGCCAAGTTAAACTCTCTTGTGTACAGCAAGTATAACTTAAATGTTTCATGTCCACCCAAATATTTTAGTTTTACCCAATACAATAAATCATATGTTGCTATTTTTTAAAGGTACAGGATGTACTGTGATTGTCTATTCTCTGTTTATTTTCAGGCTTTCCTTACAGGTAAGAGCCCTTAAGAGAAGTATTTTAAGGACATAATTGACACTTAGTAGTCAACAAAGTTGTAGTAGTTCCATTTATTTTAATGTAAAGTGTGAATATATCATCTGGCTTACAGAAGTATTTCTGTAAGAATAAATATTGCTAGAAAACAGTAGTTTGCTGTTGGATCTAATCTTTATTTATTTGTGATTACTCCCAGCTTCCTTATTCTTTGTCAGTTTGATTTTTCTGCCTGTATTGGTGGTAGAGTGAAACATTCTCCCATTCTGAATTACTCTTCAAATACAAAAGATTTTTCTTAATATTCTTGTAAGGGAAAGAATATTTCTTTTCATTCATTCTTTCACATGATACAGTACATTGTAGACATTTTTTTTGGTGTCAATTGAGTATGAACTGAAGATGTAGAAATAAGTGTTTCTTACACGCTCTGTCTTCCTTTTTCTCTTTTTGGGTTGGATGCAGTGTTTTGGATGGTAAAAATAAACATGACTGTTTTGCATAATTATTCCAGAATTTGACATTTAGTTTCAAAATTCTGAATTCCTTCAGTTAGAAGTCATGTTCTAATTGAAAACTGGGGAGAAGAAGCAAAGAAAAAAAACTGTGGAGATTTCCCTGTATTTTTGGGAGTGAGGAGGAATAAGATATGATATGCTTTCTTTGTTTTGAATAGAAATGAACAAAAATAAAATGAAATTTAGTTATTTCAGTTCTTGTTTTTAGAAAGGTTTATTATTATTTTATACTTCTGCTTTAAAAGAAGTATGATTTTTTTTGTTAGAATAGGATATTATAGGATGAGGGAGACAAAAGAGATCAAGAGAGAAGAGGGTGAGAGGAGATTGAGAAAGAGAAGAATGAGGAAGACAGAAGAAGGTAGTGCAAGAAGACAGAAGATGGAGAATTAGAAAGAGAAAGGAGAGAAGAAAGGGAAATGAAAGAAAAGAAGAAATCAGAGAAAGAACGGAAGAGATATACATGGCAAGGCGCTTGCAGCGGGGGAGCCACAGGGGTGGTTTCTGCAAGGTGGAGGCCAGGGCTGCCCCCAGGCCAGGTGTAGCTGACTCCAATGGACCCACCACAGGGCACAGTTGAGTCCAGCAGCCAAGATGGTGATGCCTCTCTGGTTACATATTTAAGCAAGGGCATACCAGCACTCAGGCAGAAGAGGGTAAAAAAGAGCATGTGAAACAGTAGTGTGAACACCAAGGTCA
The DNA here is from genome assembly GCF_023634155.1 of Falco peregrinus. Taxonomy (NCBI): domain Eukaryota; kingdom Metazoa; phylum Chordata; class Aves; order Falconiformes; family Falconidae; genus Falco; species Falco peregrinus. The sequence continues at coordinate 52,740,311 of NC_073723.1, read as the reverse complement.
GAGAAGAAGGAGGGGAGGAGTTGCTTCAGGTGCCAAAGCAGAGACTCCCCTGCAGCCTGTGGAGGACCATGCCTGAGCAGATATCCACACTGCAGCCTGTGGAAGACCCCAAATCAGGACATTTGGGTATTTCCCGAAGGAGCTGTTGCCCATAGAGAGCCCACGCTGGCGCAGACAAACAGTGTGAGGAGGAAGCAGAGGCAGAGAGGAGCCCTTTAGGACTCATTATAAACCCCCATCCCTCAGCGCTGCTCACTGATGGGGAGGTAAAGGAGATCAGGGGTAAGGAGGAAAGCTGAGACTGGAAGTGGGGAGCTGTTTTAATTTTTCCCCTTTGTTTCTCTCTACTCAAATCTATCTTAATTTGCAGTAAATTAATTTTCCTTGAATCAAGGTTTACAAAACAGGTAACTGGTAAGCAAACTCCCTATCTTTATCTTAACATACGAGCTTTTTCATCCCCTTTTCTCGCTGTTTCCTGTTGAGGAGAGGGAGTGAGTGGCTGGTAGGCATTTGGCTGGTGGCCAAATGGAAAGAAAGAGAAAGCAAGGGAGAAAAAGTGAGAGAAAGAAAAGAGTAAGGTAAGAGAAAGAAAAGAAAGAGGAAATAGAAGAAAAAACAGAGAAGGAAAAGGGAAAGAAATTAGGAGTGAAAAAGAAAACAGGAAAAGAGAGAAAAGATAAACAAAGGAAAGTGAAAAGAGGAAAGAATGGAGAGAGTAAAGAAAAATTAAAGCAGAAAGAAGGAAAATACAGGGAAAGAAAACAGAAGACAGTGAAAAGAAAGAGAAAAAAGCAGAGAGGAAAGAACAGAAATAACATGAGAGAAGGGAGAGGACAACAGAGGGAGGGAGGGAGAGAAGATAAAACAGAAAGAAGAGAGAAAAAGAGGAAAGAAAAAGAGTTATGAAAACCAGGAGAGAGGAAGGGAGAGAAAAAAGAAAAGGAGAGGAAGAAAAGAAAAAGAGCAAGGGAGGAAGAGAAAAGAGAAAGAAAAGATGAGAAAGAAAAGAACTGGAGAAAAGGAGACAGAAAGGAAAATGAGAGAAAAGAAAAAATAAAAAGGAAACAAGTCCAAGCAAGTCCACTGTGGTTGAGGAATCTGTTAACTGAATACTGTTAGCAGTGAAGTTAAAATTTTTAACTGTCTGGAAGAGCTTGTGTGTGGTACTGGTATGTGGTAGCCAAGACACTGGAAATTACTTTCCATCAAGCAAAAACTGTAAAATCCTTATATCAAAATAACTGAGCTTTGGCAGTTTCAGTATTGCCATTCAGTGAATAGGTACATTCTTCCCAGGTAAAAATTTCCATAGAAATTGTAATAAACATTAAAACCTTTCTTACTGATTTGGAAAATTGATTACTTAGGCAGATGGATGGTGTGACTGAAATGGCACAACGTAACAAATTCTGGCAGGCTAGCATGTTGGCATGTGTCAATTTCTAAGAATGGGCAAAGTTAATGTAACAGTTTAATTGGGATAACTCAAGAAGATTTTTGCTAGTGAGCGTAAAGAAAGAAAAATACATCACTTTTAAGTTCAGCATAGCAATTTCCTTTAATGCTGCCCTTTCTGTCTGGGAGAAATATTATTTAATAAAGTAATCTCAGATTACAGTTTGGTAGGTAAACATTGAGTAACATATTTGAGATTTAAAGATTTCTGAAGTGAAAAAAGAAATCCATAATTCTCATAAAATATAAACAATACTTTTAAACTGTACAGTAAGTGAACTTTGCTCAGCAATACTTTTTAATTATTTCCTTTAAATGGTTAAATATTACCACAATTTAAGCCTTTTCCCTGAAATAAGCTTGCCTTTTAAAATTTAATTCTAATAGGTCTTAACAGCATGTTGTATTTTGCTTTATGTTTTCTTTACTGAGGGAAGGTGGAAGGAGATGTCTACACATAAACACCTAATTTTATAAATTTAGTTACAATTGGTTTTAATGGCAGCAACTGGAAACCTGCACTGAAATCATGTGAGAGGGACATGACATTAGGCTCGAGTGGAACGTGTTGGGGTGTGGAGCTCCTTCAAGCTTGGTAATTCTGCTTTCACTCAGCAGGGTGGTACCTCCATGTCCCCCCTCCTCTGTGTCTTCTCGTGCCAGAGGCAGCCACCCAAAGGGTTACAGCTCAGGCGAGCCAGCTGCATCTGGCATGTAGGTTTGGGAGCAGCTGAAGGGAGCATGTTGCGTTCCTGGCAAAAGGTGAAATACAGGCCTTGCTCTGAGGAGTCTGAAATGGGAACCAGTTGTGTCAGTCTGAGGCCATCCTTCTCCAGTTACTGTAAACCAATATTGTAGCTGAGAGAGTAATCCTGCACTCTCCAAGCTGCTTTTCCTGTTCAGGGCTGCCCACCTCCCTGGGTGCTGGCACAAGATTCACGTGGCTGTTTGGGGAAATAATCAGGATTTAAATAAAAAAAAAAGGTGGGGTGAGGTGGGGGAGAGGGCTATGTCATGGAGGCAGGAATGTGTGGTCTGCCTTAGAGAAAGCTGCTCAAGCTGCTGCTTTGAGTGTCAGCGCTGGCTGAAAGTGACATGAACTGAGTATTAATCTTGGTGCAAAACTCAGTGAAAGCAGAAGCTACTCCGTTGCCTTACATACAGGTACACAGATGCACTATTGCTGGCTTAACTGCAGGGTGCTGTCACTGACAAAGCTGCAGTAGCAAAAGCCCCTGCTGTGAATTATAAGAAAGGCTGGAGATTCTTCTAATCAGTTAGGAGAGGAGTGTTGGCTGGGAGCTGTGACTGTATCAGGATTATGTTCCTGGTATAGCATGATAAACTAGGAGACCTACTCAGCCTTACGAACTAGTCCTGGCCCACAGTGTTTTCTGGCAACACTTCTGCCTTCTTTTCCCTTTTCCACTGTGTAACAGAGTTAGTGAAGCCACTGTCACATGCTGCATAGGATTCCTCTGTGGGTGGTGCAGTAGCTCAGTTCTGTTGCAGCGGTTTCCAGGCTTCTTCAAGAAGCTTCAGGGAAAATCTTTGGGGGGCTCCTGCTTCTGGGAACTTTGGTGGCTTGCTGCTGCCGGTCAGGGCCAGACTGTGTGTCATTTGCCTCTGTCAGCTGTTACAGACAGCTTTTTTGGGCTACTTGGCTGGTTGTGGACTACCTATGTTTTTTGTCTTCAGCTGGCTGTTGATCAAGCAGTGGTTTGATGAATGCTTGAGGAATAGCTGTAGAACTACTCCCAGAGCCCAGAAAGCAGAGGGAGCTCAGAGACCTAGCTGTTATCACAGCAGTTAATACAAGAGGGGCACAATGTTGTGCAGAAAATTAGATCGGGACACTGCAAGACTGATTAGGAATGTGCAGTGACAGTACTGATGTGCTGTAGGGCATGGTCACCTGCAACTCTTCCTGGCACATCAAAGAACTTGGCCCAGAGAGAACTCCAGGTCATGGGCTGCACTCCTGGGTCTAGGGCTTGCACTGGGGAGGGCTGTGGCCTCACCCATGGGCAGCATGCCCTTCTGATCAAGGTGTTGAGTTGCCAGGTGAAAAATCTGGGAGGAGATGAGTAGACATGTGCAGTGTGAGAGAGGACAAACAGGAGATCAACAGGATCTTTGCAGGGACAAGAACACAAGCTCTGTGATGTGAAGTAGGGGCAGTGAGAGATTATATTCAAACAAGCTGTGGACAGTCTCCTAAGATTGGGAAGTTGGAAATCTATGATTACTGGAAATATAAAGAAGATTCTTTGCCTGCAGAGAAGAATAGATGTAGTGCCTTGGAAAGAGGTCATCAAGATTGTCAGGGGAGACCTCGGAGCCAGCTGAGGCTCAGCCAAATGTGTATGTGGGGAAGAAAAGGAGGGGCACAGTTATTTGAGACCATATCCTGACAGAGACAGAGGCACTCATCTGCCAGCCTGGTGTACCTGTGATAGCTTTCTTCTTCAAGGTTTACTTCTTGTGTGGTACTTCAATCACAGATGTTGCAGATGAACACCTCTGATGCTTGTCCAGCCCTCAGACTTCACCCCTTGCTGTTCATCCATGTGGCCACCATGCCACTGCTGGGATGAGCCCAAATATATAAAAAATGATTGCAGAGCCCTGGGGGCAAGGGTGAAGAGTAAAAATGCCCAGGTGGTTGTTTTCCTCAATCCTGCCAGTGAGGTGGAAATGCTCAGGTAGCAGAGAGCATGTCCCTTAAGTCAAAGGGCAGCCGCATGGCTGGTGTCGCAGGCAAAACCAAGGTACCCTTTTTGAGGAATAAGGACTGCTGAAAACAGACAAGGATGCATGAGATGGAGTGTGGCAAGGGCATCTTTGCTGACAGTTTCAGTAACCTTTTCTGGACGGCTTTTAAGTAGCTACTTAATGGAAAGGTTGCTTCAATTTGAAGAGAAGTGAAGACATGGGAAACATTGAGGAAGTGTCTGGGGAAATTGATTGGAGAAACCTTGTGCTTTTATGCAGGCAGTATGACTGGGGTGTCTGTTTCGAGTGTCTGTACACTAATGCACAGAGCATGGGAAACAAGCAGGAGGAGTTGCAAGTTTGTGCACACTTGCAGAGCTCCTTAGGATTACAAAGACATGGTGGGATAGCTCACACAGTGCATGCAAAGGAGGGGCGAGAGTGCACAGTGCTTTGCTTTGGAATGGGCACTGAGTCTGTTGAGCACTTGAGAGATCAGAGGGTAGCGCAACATGAGTAAAGTTGTGGTAGGGATCTGCTGCAGACCATCTGGCCAAGAAGTAGATGAGTAACTGCTAGGGGCTGTGCAGTTATTGCAGGCCATAGTAGATATGGAGGATGCAAGTAAGACAGGACATTCTTGAAAGTCAATTTCTTGATGCAGGTGATTGATGAACCAACTAGGGGACATGCCATACTGGACTTGTTACACATGAACAAGGAAGAACTGATTGAAGGTGTGAAGGTTGATGGCAGTCTTGGCTATGGTTGATGATCAGACTACGGACAAAAGGGCCCAGGAAGCCTGTTTCTTCTTCATTGGTGAATGAGAATGGTCCATCCCAATGTGCAGAAAGTCAAGCAAGTATGGCAAAAAGCCAGTATGAATGAGCAAGGGTAAATCATGCCTGACCAGCCTCTTCACCTTCTGTGCTGAGACGAATGGTTCAGTGCATGAGAGGAGGACAGTGGATGTTATTTACATTGACTTTAGCAAGACCTTTGGCATCATTTCGCATAGTATATTCACAGTCAAATTGGTGAGATAGGAACTCAATAAGTGGCCAATAAGATGGATGGAAATATGCCTGTACTGCAGGGCCCAAAGTGTTTCTATCAAATGTGTTAACTCTGTTTGGTGACCAGTTACTAAGTGGTGTTGCTCAGAGATTTATACTGAGGCTGTTATTGTTGAATGTTGCTAATAAACATCTGGACAATGGGACAGAGTGCACATTCAGCAAGGTTGGAGATGATCTTTGACTGGAGGGAGTGGCTGGTACACTGGAAGACTGGTTTGCTATTCAGAGGGGTCAAGACAGCAGAGAATTGCGCTAACAGGAACCTCATTAAATTCAACAAAGGCAAAAGCAAACTCCTTTATCTGGGACATAGTGACCCATGTAGCAGTACAGGTTGAGGGCTAACAGGCTAGAAATCAGCTTTGCAGAAAATGACCTGGGAGTCCTTTGACTGTTAACAAGCCAGATGTTAGTCCAGCAACGTGCCCTTGCAGCAAAAAAGGCCAAGCCCTTACTGGGCTGTGTTAGCAACAGCATTGCCAGCAGGTCAAGTGAACTGATCCTTCTCCCTCTGTTCAGCACTTGTGAGACCACATCTGGAGTACCATGTCCCATTTTAGGCCCCCTAGTACAGGTAAGAGATTGGTATACCAGAGTGAGTCTAGTGGAGGTTCACCAAGATGGTTGGAGTCTAGAGCATATGGTGTATGAAGAAAGGCTGAGAGAGCTGGGCTTGTTCACACAGGAGAAGAAAAGGCTCGGGGGATCCCATGGCAGCCCACAGCTCACTAACAGGAGGGTGTAGAGAAAACAGAGCCAAGGTTTTTTTGGAGGTTGCACAGTGACAGCATGAGAAGCAAAGAATGAGAGGCAACAGACACAAATTGGAACATGGAAAATTCTGATTAGATACTAAGAAAAATATTTTCCCAGTGAGAGCAGTTAAGCATGGGAGGAGGTTGTCCAGAGTGGCTGTGAAGTCTCCATTCTTGGAGATTGCACAAAACTTGACTGGACAAGGCCCAGATCCAAGTGACCCTGCTTTGAGCAGGAGGTTGGACTAGATGACTTCTGGAAGTTCCTCACAATGTAAATCAGGCTACAATTATATGAGTATGTGAACCTTGGTGGAGCTGAATGTTCTTAAAAATAGCTGTAACCTTTTTTTGGGGGTGGTGTATTTTTTTTATTTTGCATTTGACTAACCAGTTAAATCTCAATAACACACATGCAAGATATTCTTAAAGCACTACAGAGCAAGTTGTGGAGACTGGCCAGTTAAAAAGCCAAATTAAACAAGAGAACTTGGGATAACTTCATAGAGGTCCCTTGTGTAGGGTGATTAAATTTTAGAGGCCAAAAAGCATTTGGTGATTACTGACTATGTCTTGTTCAGCATAGTCACTTTGCTTTCCACGGGGTTTTTTGGTGTATTTGTTTTGGTTTTTTTTCTGAGGAGTAAGCTTCACCCAACTTGAAGCCAAGAATATTTGGAAGGGTGGGGTGTTTTTTCTCATTTTATACATTGCACATTTTGTGGCAATGTTTTTCTTGGGTTTATTACATTTTTGATTGTAGCACAGTCATTACTTCATTTTTCTAAACATATGTATTTAAAACCCACAAGGGCCTGTGAAATCTGATACTAAAATAAGACATCATATATATCAAACCCATGGTTTCTTTAAGAAAGCCATTTTTTAACCTCTACTTGAGAGTTCCTTTCATGTGGCAGGAATTTATTTTTTTCCTTTCTTTATAATTTTGTCCTTCACGGTGATCATTGGTATTAAAGTAGAAAATGAAAAATGTGCTACTGCTTTTTAATGAAATCAGTTAAAACTATTAAAAGAAAATATTTTATTAAAAGAGAAGAGAAAAACCCATACATTTTTGAATAGGAATTAGCTGTCGGAGAGAACTGTATTATTTGACCAGTATAAGAATTTGTTACACAAAGGAATCAAATAGTTTCTTTCAAGTGATGTTGAATGAGGTGGGTGTTCTCAGTCCTTTGGACACCTTAGCTGTCGTGACCATCTCTGACGCATGCTGATTTATTGTTCTTTCGGGATAATTTTCTTTCTGAAACATTTTTCTTTTAGGATGATTTCAAAAGGTACTCTTTAATCTTTACCTGTGTCTTTCAAAAATACATTCAAAATACTTCTTTTTTGTTAGCATTGCTTTTTTCTAGTATTATTTGTACTAAATCTAATGAAATAGTAAGGATTCAAAGTACAGAGATGCATGTACTATATGTCCTTTCTCTGAGATTTTTTTCTTCACAAAGAAGAAAAACCTCAGGTTTTCACAGGTGTTAGAGAACACAGAAAAGTGTAAACATTCTCTATAAAACTTGTATTCTCATTTCCTTTCTGGTCGAGGAATGCTTGTTGCCATATGTGAATATCATTTAAAGAGGTGTCATGGTGTTTCAAGCATACTTTTCAGAACATTACAGATATTCAGGGAGACCTACTCAGAGGCATGGCTGACAAAGGGCAAGGGTAATCAGCAAAAATAATGGGTAGGGATATTTAAATTTTGAGAGGGTGTTTATATCTTTCTGTCTGCAATGTATAATGTGGCATTGATATGATATGCTTGTGTAGTTTTTATTTTTCCTTCTCAAATTTAGTTGCTATACTGCTAGCATCTTGTTTTCAAATACATTATAAACCTAGAGTAAATTTCTATAGCTATAGGATATTTTTCCTTCAAAAATGTTTTTGAAAGAAAAATATATTCAGGGCAAAATCCATGGCAATAACTCTGTAAAATTCTATTAGGGAATGCTTTTACGTTTTACACAGGTTCTGGAACTTCTGTATGTGAAGGCTTTCTTGTGAGAGAAAATATTTTTTTTTAAAAAAAAAAAAGCCTCACTGGCTTAAGGAGTACTGAGATTTGTGATGAACTTTTGTTACAGAGGCTTTTCATTTCATTGTTTTAGATGAGTCATAATAAAGCCCTGGTTTCACCACAGATGAATTCCATTTGGTTTTTTTTCTAGAACATTACTGTGGTTATTATCACCAGGTTTGACACCATTAGGTTTTCCCAGGCTGCCAGCATGAGGAGATACAATACACTTTGCTCTCAATGTCAAAAAGATTCATTATCAGTGTTGTAGGGTACCAGAACTTCATATACCCTGGCCTCAGACCACAGAGTGCTGTAAAGGTAAGGGTGGAAATGCTGATCTATCAAAGACTCTTGTACAGAGCAGAGGGCAGACCTGATGTGTCTTCAGTAGTCTTTCCCGCTGCAGAAAAAAAGAAAGATGAGATATAGTGTAGTGCTGCAATACAGCTAAGAGGTGAAAAAAACCCTAAGTCTATGCCGTCATTTGCAAAAGTGAGCCAAACTCTTACCTACTGAGAGGTAATCAGAATAAAAAGTTGTGGGTAGTCATGCATGAGAACTTTGATTTCCCAAGAAATGTAAGTATCATCTCAGATTGTGGTCAGCTAGTCACTTGTGACTGACTGTGTGAATGGAACCAGTCTGGCAAACTCTTAAATGAAGAAACAAACCAACCTTTTCTTACTAGCATCCCCTGTCTTTTTGTCACAGTCACCTTTGGCTAGCAGTTTCATTCACTTGTCCACCTTGCTTTTTTCATGATGACCTATGGCTAGAGGTTTATTAGGTTTGTGCTTTATTGTATGTGCTAATGTCATGTAATCACTGCACACAGTAGCTGTATGTAGATGTACAAAAGGTCCAGAGGGAGATTGGTTTATGTAGAAAGATCCTAGAAGTGGTAGAAATAGGTCTTAAGGGTAGTGGCATAATCTCCAATATTTGTTTACACTATATATCCCTTCACAGAGTACTTGAATAATCTTTGTGTGTCTGTCTGGGTGGCTGCTACCATTCCTCTAAGGAGATAGCGTGTTCTTTTAATGCTTGGGGGGCGATCTGGTAAGAGGGGGAAGACACCCGTTAGTTCTGTGAAAGCAGCTTCACTTCCAACTCCTTCCCTGATCCCAGGTTTGGTGAATTAAAAATATAAAACCAGACTAGGTGAGTATGTAAATGAGATTTCCTGCTAAGGAATGCAAAAAATACCCTTTCATGAAACCTGGCTTGAATTTAGTATCCGTGTTGAATTTCTCTCCAGGATTGCTCCAGATTATTTCACACCAGAAAGACAATGAAAAGATTCAGTTTCTTGGTGGTATATCAGATACTTCAGTTAACTGTGATTCCAGCTGCTTGTAAGTCCCTCACAAGCTACAAAGGGCAAAGTCCAAGTTCATTGCTGTGTTCTTCTGCATTAGATATATGGGATTCACTACTTTGGTTAACCTCAGTGAAAACTGATAGGTGAGTTCTGCTAGCTTGTGAGACAGGCGCGAGGTATCTGTGATGGATGTTTTAGCATGTCTGTACTGGTCCTTTTTCTTTCCATCATACTACTAATAATTTTGCCTCTATCTTCATCTGGTTTAGAAAAACAAGAATCTGCATGAGGGTTGAGTATGAAGCGATGTCAATAGTCTATATAATGGCTCTTTTTCCCTATCATCTTCTGGGGTTTGTTTGCGGTCTGTGAGACTACAGTCAAATCGGCTGTATTAGTCTGTTGTGTTACCTGATAGCTGTGAGCTTTCTGGCTTACTTGTGCTGCTCAAGAATAGTAGCCATGTTTGTGATATTCAAAGGCTGAAAGTCAGATGCTACATGTGAAGCGTAAGTAGGACCAGAGATGTAAAAATTTTTTTTAGGATCCTGCCCAAATGAGAACAAAACTGATGTTAATTTTGGCTAATGTGGGTAAAACTGATTAAAAATAAACTTAAGAAAATACATATTTTAAGAAATTTCTTCTAATCCTTTAATACATTTAAAAATCCAATTGGGAGAGCTTATATTAGGAATAAGCCTTAAGTATATTTTATTGAAACTATATAAATAGTATTCTACCCGTATGCACTTCAATTCCTGTAAAACTTTTGCAAAAGCTGTTTAAGGCTCAAGACATTTATTATGAGTTTATTTATTATTTAAGTGGTTAAGACTTTAGAACATAAATAGTTTTGACAGTCACACCAACTATAGGTATCAAGAATATTTTCTGTATTTCTCATTAGTAGTCCCTTTAAAATTAAGAAGCCACTTGGAAGTTCAAAAAATATAAAGCCTCTTGTTTCATTTTAGGAATAAAAGCTTTGTGTGAGAGGCTGAGTTCTACCAGCTCTATAGTTTCACTAGTGTTTACATAAAACCAGTAGATAGTTCCCTAGCTACCTACTATCCACATACTAAAAGATCATGTTTTTATTGTTTAATAAATTGTTAGATATTTAACATTTTGAAAAGTCTGCCTTTATTCCTATTATATTCCAACACATCTAGTGCATTTTCATTCGGTATTTAAAAGCCAATCAAATTCCAGTTTCTTTCCAAAAATGACTTAACAGAAATAAGTACACTTGTAATAATTTAGTAAATAAGATGTCATTGCTGTTTTAGCATCAGAAAATACAACTTAGATTAATTTTTGTAAGTTAGATAATTGCTGAATGCATTTATAGTCTTGTGACTAGCAGAAGGTAATATTACATTAAAACTCTATTCATTTTCTCATTGAGGTGTTTTAATCATTTCATGCAATGAATGAATTAGTCTTGCAATAGGAAAATAAATGGAACAAATTCAAAAGCGAGATTTAAATTGATCGTTCAACTCAACTTTTCTGTTTGAGAATTTAAATTGGTTTAGTTTGGATTAACATGTTTAGTCTATTATTTTGCCTTCTATTAATGAAATTTTACCTGGAATGTGTAGTCTGTATTTAACATTGGATGATAAAGTAAATACACTGTTTGAGGTCTTCCCGTGTATATTGTGTTTGCGTTGCAAGGTTTTGATAGTGGGCGACTACAGAGGTGGCTTCTGTGCCAAGCTGTGAGAAGCTTCCCCCATGTCCGACAGAGCCAGCGCCAGCCGGCCCCAAGATGGACCCGCCGCTGGCCAAGGCCGAGCCCATCAGTGACGGCGGTAGCGCCTCTGGGACAGCGTATTTAGCAAGGGGGGGGGGGGGATAAACTGAGCAGCAACCTGCAGCCAGAGAGGAGTGAGGCTGTGAGAGCAACAGCCCTGCAGCCCCCCAGGCCAGCGCAGAGGGAGGCAGGAGGTGCCCCAGGCCCCAGAGCAGAGGCTCCCCGGCAGCCCGCGGTGAAGCCCCTGGCGAGGCAGGCTGTGCCCCTCAGCCCGTGGAGGGCCGTGGTGGAGCAGATCCCCACCTGCAGCCCACGGGGACCCCAGGCCGGGGCAGGGCGATGCCCCGAGGAGGCTGTGCCCCGCGGGCAGCCGGCGCTGGAGCAGCTCCTGGCAGGGCCTGTGGCCCCGTGCAGAGGAGCCCAGGCGGGAGCAGGTTTGCTGGCCGGGCCTGTGCCCCCGCGGGGACCCGCGCTGGAGCCGCTGTGCCTGAGGGGCTGCGCCCGGGGGGGGACCCGGCTGGGGCAGCCTGGGAAGGGCTGCTGCCCTGGGAAGGGCTCGCGTTGGAGAAGTCCATGGAGGGCCGTGTCCGTGGCAGGGACCCCAGGCTGGAGCAGGGCCCGAGTGTGAGGAGCCTCCCCCGAGGGGGCAGGAGCGGCAGAGGCAGCGTGTGATGGACTGACCCAGCCCCATGCCGTCCCTGTCCCCCTGCGCTGCTGGGGGGAGGAAGGGGGGGGGGGAAGATGTAGAGAATTCATGAATAAAGTTGAGCCTGGGAAGAGGGGAGGGGTAGGAGTAATGGTTTTATTTTTTATTATCCTACGCTGATTTGATCGCTAATTAATTAATTTCCCCAAGTCGAGTCTGTTTTGCCTGTGACGGTAATTGCTGAGTGATGTCTCCCTGTCCTTACCTTGACCCTTTGTATTTTCTTTCCCCATTCAGCTGAGGAGGGGGAGCGATAGAGTGGCCTTGGTGGGGACCTGTTGTCCAGCCAGGGTCGGTCCACCACACTGTAGGGGTATACCAAATAACTAGGGAAGACAGTTGATCTGATTTGTTTAGACTGACTTGAGGCTTTTATTGCTGAAAGCTTGTAGAGGGTTGGTAGGAAATCTTGCACTCATCAGCGTTATTTTCAGCCGTTTACTCTGTGCTCTCTACTTCTTTCTGTGCCAAGGGAAGGATCCTGTGCCTGTACCATTTGAATACAGCTGAATGTCTAGGTTTTTTTCAGTCAGCTGTTCACTGCACCTCTTCTGGTTCTTCCCCCCTGAGCCTTGGCCCCAGCACCAACAGCTGGTGCAGCACTGCCAGCTCAGTCAAGCATGGCTGTGGGGGGAGAGTGGCTCTAGAGCAGTCAGTGGCACTTTGTCTTTTTGATATATAGGACAGCTATCTTGGTATTGCTGCTTCAGTTCCTAGTGTTTTTGTGTGTCACTCGCAAGCTAGGTCGTGGCTGCTATCTTCTAAGGCAATTTCAGACATTTTGCTGGCATATAATAGCAAGACCATAGGCACACGGTTCCTTGAAGATTGTGGGAAAGCTTCTGCTTTGGCTTCATCAAACTGGGTGTCCAGTACTGCATGCATTGCTCTATGAAACGCTTCAGCAAACAGTGCACATCTAGACATCTAGTCAATTCTCCACCTGTATATGGCTGCTGTATATATTGGGTAAATACACTTAGGGTGTGTGTTTAGCCTCAGCCCTAAGCAAAATTTTGATTTATTAAAGAAATAAAGAATCCCAGGATATAGTGCTGGATGCATGCTCAAGAGATTATTTAATACAAACGCTAACACTGGGACAGATTCCAGTATATGTACCAGCCAGGACTGGTGTGTATTTGATGATCTGATGAAGGTCATTTTACAAACTTCCCAGCTCTGTTCGGATGTTGATTAAAACATCAACAGCTACACTCACTTTTAGACTATCTGTGAACTTTCTTTTTCTTGCCCCAGTGGCCATGAAGAGCACTTATCTCCATTGACTTCAACAGCCCTTTATGTTTTTCTGAGAAGTTACAATTACACCTTTTACTTTTCTGTTTTCAGACCACACAAATGTGTTTTCTACAGCCTTCCCTCATAAGTTTTGTTTTCTTTATCTGTTGTCACTCTTGTGTACTCTGAAACTGGTATAACTTGCATGCGTTATAAACATTTTTTTACTCTGTGTGACTTCATATCAGGTCTAGAAATTAGTTCTGAAGCCTTTTGGTTTACACACCAGCCGCGAGTAAAAATTGTTGCTCCCTTGTGACGATTTATGGATCTGTATGAAATGAGCAGATGATTTCAAACAAATAAATACTGAACACATATATGATAGCTAAGTGCCTCTCTTACAGCATCATTGTTAGATTTAGGAACAGATCGGGAACCCTTCTAAGCTCTGGGAGGAGGCTGCACCGTGTGCAGGGCAGGGCTGCGTGGCTGAAATGCTGCCTGCTGCAGGATTCCAGGTGCCCTGTCTGCATAGTGTCAGGAAACATTCACTGTCTGCCACACTATTGTCTGGACAGGTTGGCTTTAGTCAAATTATTTTTCCATATTTAAAACATATTTTATTTTGACAAGATCAAATTTTTTTTTCTCTTGGCAAGCAGTCTAGTATAAAGACCATTAGAATTAAAAGTATAACCACAGAAGTTTTCAGTTTTTTTCTGGTAAAACTGTGTGTTTGAGAATTTTATAATATAAAAATAAGTAGTGTTTTTGCTGGTGTTTTTTGCAGATTTTTGTAGGGTTTTGAGGAGGGTGGCAGGGGAGAAAGTAACTGAAATCTCTACTTCCCAACACGTTTTTGGGGAGCTTGGTGTGTAGAGACCTTAGTCCAGCATTTAGATTTAGGTAACACTGGCTGCATGACCAGTAGAGGGAGCCCAGAATCACAAAATATTGGAAATATTTTTGAATGGGGGAGCTGGGGTGAGAATCTTTCTTTGATAATGTACGGGAATTTTGTGATTATATTTGGCAGTATGCACCAAATACTACCAACTTATAGTGACTCTTGGAAAGAGTATTTATGAAACTTTGAAATGCTTGATGTCTTTTAAATAATCAAATTGTATTAACGACTTTTATATTGGAAGGCTAATTAGTAATTTTTTTCTCTTTCCTATGTTGCTGGTTGTTGTAACTTCATATGACCTTTGCAGAAAGTAAGTAATTTTTCTTTTTTAAAATCTAATTAAAAGTGTGCAGGGTGGGTATACTGCTTGTATATATGCATATATGTGTATTTATATAAAATAAACATACAAGCAGGAAAGGATCATTCTTAAAGACATAGAGCTACAGAGGCTGACTCCCATGTATGAATGACTTGTGGAATACCACAGTGGCTTACAGCAATATCACCCAAAAGAGGATAAATAGTGTGAACCTTCTGCACCTGAAGGCTGTAAATGGTAAACGTATTCCTGGTGTGTAGACTAGGGGATATTTGCAATACATTTGTTTAAAATACATTATGGCTCTAAAAATTCACAGATATCAAGTTACGAAGTAGAATTTATTGTATCCAATTTGATTTAACTGAATCAAAGTTGAACTGACTTGGAGTGTTTCAAGAACTTAGGTCAAACTGTGCCGGTTTTGATATTCAAAGATACTCAGCCTTATATTTGGCAGTCCTTGGCCGGTGTATTAATATGTGCCAGCAGCTCTGAGCAGAACGAATATGTCCTCAGGCTGTAGGAGAATTTAGAAAGCATGCAATAAGTAGTATGGATCCCTCAGAAACTGCTCTGTGATTCAGATATCAGTCTGTGTCATAGGATCTTTGATTGTTGGGCTTTCTAACCACAATCCCATGTGTTGTGATAGCATGTATTACAAGTGTCTCCAGCATCCCTTGTGGGTAACGTTTGGGAATCCTAATACAGTTTGTTAAGAATGACTGTGCTGACAGAAGAATAGACAAGTCATTGGCCAACGTGGGTCAAAATAGCAGGGATAAAAGGACACTGCGGAATTTCAGTTTGAGCCGCTAGCTCAAAATAAATCCAGCCTCACAGTATTCAGATCATTGTTTCATTTGCAACTTGTGTGGTTTGTTTTGTGCTCATTATAGACATACCCAAATTCAATTTTCAAGAAGGGTGATATGGCCCTTTGGTTACATGCCAAGTTATTTAGGAATTGCAGGTATCTGTAGGAAACAAGCATAACAGTAGTTAAAGTACTTCTTGGCTTAGTAACTGATACGGATTTCTTTGTAAGTCAGAGAGTAGTTTCTATTGTCCACTTGCCAGTTGGCTAGACTTTGAAGATTAAGATATCTGCTGTGAGCACAGTAGTGGTCATGAGGTATTGCCAGATCCTCTATTTTGGGTTCATACATCTTGTATCATTTTAATTGGATAATGATATCTAAAAATAAGAGCGGGGTCCAGAATATCAGCATCGGAATAGGAGAATACAAATAGTGCATACATGCACACAGATTGTTTCTTGATATATTGAGTTTGTCTTCCACTGCAGAGTCAGCAAGTTCTTTCTATCTCGCAGAGAAAGTCTTAATCTGTGATAATGTTTCACTAAAAAGATCCAAGACTCTGAGAGTCGAAATTGCTTCATGTTATTTATGTTAACATATGGAAAAAATTATGGAAGTAGGACTGCTCTGTTAAACATCTTGTGTCTTTGCTTGTCAGACATTAATACAATAAGGAAAAGGTGCAAAGAGAAGTATCCTACTTATTCCAAAATTGTTTTAAGTAATCATTAAACTCAATAAAATATCTCTTAATGTTTTCTGTGCTACTGCTAGCAATATCATTATATTTCTACCATATTTAGGGTTTTTTGTGTTACAGTATTATTTCAAAATGGAATGTGGAATTAGTTTTATCTGCAAGGGAAAAAAAGAAACAAAAACTTTTCAGAATTTTTGTATTTTATTTTTAAATAATAATTATATTTATTATTATATTAGGGTTATAATATTACAGTACTCAGATATCAAATATCTGATAAGCTTATCAACAAGCAGCATTTTTACCTGTACTTTTTGATTTTAGATGTAGTAATGTGATACTTAAGTCATCAATAGTGAATAAATTATATTGGACAGGACCTCCTGTCCTGAGGACACTTTATAGTTGAATTTTTACTGGAAGTGCAATTACCACACTATCTGTCTTGCCACTAACTTAATACATGTGCAGTAAGGATTAATTTTATTTTAACAGAAACATGGAAATCAGCAGAGAGCATCATCATATGAAAGATGACAATTAGAGTCCGGTTTTATTTATTAAAAAATTCAGTCATGCAATTTTCAACTAAGACTGGATGTTGTGTTGTAATAATGCATAATAAAGAGCAATAGTTTCTGATGGACTTTTGAAGCCCTGTTCCTGGTTTATAGTTGAGTGTATAATTAATCCTGAAATACTTAGCAACACACTTAATTTAATGCACAGGCATTGTTCCACTTAACCAAGTGGAATATATTTATGTGGCTAAAGATAAGCATGCGTGCAGGCTCGGGACCCCAGGGAAGAAGCACAGTTTCACATTCCATCCCTGAGTTCACTGTGTACATTTGTCTGTAAATGGGGACAAAGACGTGATAGTACATCTATAAATCTGGTACTTTAAATTGAAATGAAATAAAATAATTTATGACTACCTTCTTACCCACCATTTCTTAGATCAACTTTTCAGAATAGTGTTAAGTGTAGCTAAGGTAGAAACACTTTGCTTTATTTTTCTCATGTAAACACGCATATATTACAAACACATCTCTATACAAGCACTCTTTTTTTCTTAATGTCTTGTGTTTCTTTTTAAATAGTCCTTTTAACATGCATTCCACAGTGGCATTGCAATTACTACCTTGAGTAGGTCAATCTCTTAATCTTTAAACCAACTCTAATTAGAAAAGATAGTGCTTCATAGAAGGTTCAAACATGCTTGTATTTTTTTATAGCAATGCATGCTGATTGTGTTAAGCCAGAAGAAGGCTTAACTATATATCACTTTTAATTTTAAATGTGTTCTTCCTGGGCTCTTTATTATTCTTTTGTTGCCTTTCATCCTATGGGATGCAGCTGCCCTTGAACTTGGTACTGTTTTGATCGTTCATGTGCAGCAGCCACATTGTCTGTAACATTTCAAAACTGAGGCTTCATGGTGTTATTTACGAAGTAATTTCACATAAATATTTGGACTTTGGTTCTCCCAGAATGTGGAGCTGGTTGCTGTATGAAGAAAAGCATAATTCTAATTCACAGACTTTTTGCCTCGAGCCTAGGGGACAGATGCATATGATTAAGTTTGAAACTGGCCTGTTATTGTAATGTAGATGTTTTCAGGGTTGAGAGAATTTAAAAAAAAAAGGGTGTGGGGGGTGGGGGGTGGGGGGGAGCAAAAAAAGCTGGACAAGCATGAGTTTTAGAAAAAATAGACCGATGGAATAGTTTTACAAGAGGCACTCAGTCTTGGACTGCACAATTTTATTTTGCAGTGGAACCTCTCCATTAGCTTGCCTGAATGCAATGCTTCATACTAACACTCGTGTAGGTGATGGAACATTCTTCAAAATCCCTGGGAAGTCAGGACTCTACGCTCTCAAAGTAAGTTTAAATTTTGTATATGGCAAGTGCATAGCACTATTAATCCATTTTATGAATGTCTCAATAGAGATAAAGGTAAACAGATTAGATTCTTTAGAGAGGAAATGACCTGATAGTCCTTCTAACTGCTTTCAGATGTCTTTTGAAAGGATTTATAATGAAAGTAAACATCAAATGTTTTATCCTAGAAAGCATATACATGTTCTTACATTTGGCATATGGTATAAAAAACACGTAGCATAGCTAAAATGCTGCTTTTTCAGAGTTGCTCACAGAAAGGCCTTTGTTTTATGAGCAGTAAGCTCAAGAGGATCACTGTCTTCCTCATTAAGTAATTGTTTTAACCTTTTATTTTTGAATAGTGTAACATTATTTGCAAGTCTGATATAAAGCAGCTTTTAATTTACAGGTTGCATTATTGCTTTTGAGAAGGAATATAATTATAGTGATAGAATTTTGCCTTTATGCTATTTCTATTCCTTTTCCTCTTTATTTTTCTTTTTTGGTCTGTATATAATGGTTTCTGTGGGTGGAAATTTTTTCTTGCTGTAGATGGTCAAACTTAGAGGGGTTTCACAATAGGAGCGGAGGAATGTGAGTCAGAGGTGAGAAACAAGAAAGTGACATTATATATTTGGCAGTCTGAATGTAGTCAGTTACAATTTTGGGCTGGGGGGAAGGATCTTTTGTAATTTATTACAGACTTATTTGATGTAAGGGTTTTAAACATATAAAACGATATAGATTTGCCTGTTGCTGATAACTAAAAATTCTGTATCTGAGCTTGAATTAGTAGTTTTCAGAAGCTCTATTTCCTAATTTACTAAAACAAATGCTGTTGTTTTTCTTTAAATCGGGAGATATTCTTGGCACAAATCCAGGTATTCACAATCTCTCTCATGCTTGTGAGCTCCAGGTTGCTTCAGTTATTTGAATTCAAAAAACAGGGAAAGGCAGAAAAGAAACATTAAAGGATTTGTGTTTTGCTGCAATGTTGTGGACACTCAGCTGGAAAACCAGGATTTTTAACAGCCAAACAAGTCTGGTTTTGTTTTGTTGCAAGATCTTGCATTTTATTCGACATTTTTAAAAAAAGTATGTTACGACTTTACAAAATAGCTTTTTTGCTTTTGCTTGGCAAGTTGTCTCATGAAATCTGTTTTTATATCTTTCTCTGAAGTCCCTCCCAAGCATATTTTATTTTATTCTAGTTTTTGAAATGTAAGCATGAGGAGTACACTGCAGTAATCTATTTTCGCAGATGCAGCAGGATCATGATTGATTTTTTTCTTGTTAATTTCAGTTTTCTTTTTCTTTTTTAATGGTAGAAAGAAGAATCAACATGCCCTACTGATGGAACATTGGATTTAGGATGTGAATCTGAGTTAGATGGCGCTGAAATGGCTGAGACAAACAATAATAATGGAGAAGAAAATGGTGGTAGGTATTTTAATTTTGATGTTAGAGGGCACATTTTGGGAAAAGAAACAGTGTTGTTTACTTAAGATTTTCATGGTGTGGTTTCTAAACAGTATTAGTGTTGTGTACTCAATGGAACTATTTTTGACTGACTCCCTCTTTTTTGACCTTGTAAAGAAATCATTAACACCAAGTGCCTCTATTTGACTTAGATTTGTAAAAGACAATGAGTAATGATGTTGGGTGTGCTTTAAGTAACTAATTTTTTGGCTTACAATTTTTTTGTTCTAGGCCCCACAGCTAAAGAGTAATTTGCTTTATTGGGCATCAGACTTGCAGCTGTCAGATAGACATCTCACTGATTTCAGAGTGGGCATGTGGGGTTGGTCCCTCAGTAGAGTTCTGGGCACAGGACAAAGGTTTGTATTTTTTTTTGTTTCAGGCAGAGATTCTCCTGGGTGCCATGTTGATGTAAAGACATGCTGAAGTATGAGATTGTGAATTTTTTTCTCTGAGATAATGACAAACTAAAACATTGCAAGAACTTGAAAATGACAACCTTAGAAATATTTTTTTCTTTTTGAGAGGTAATAATTGCTCATTAAGAAAACAGTTCTTCAGTCACCTAAAATTACTTGCAAGTAATAGAAATTGAATATTCTTCTTATTAAAACTACACTCATTTAATTCTTATAAACTGAATGCTTTATAATAAAATCAAGTTTCCCAGGACCTCTGAAACAAATCTTTCCTTGATCAGTTCTTCTCTTCTGCTGCCACTTGACAACCTGTCCCACTGCTGGACTGCATTCTACTGCTTTGGTTCACTTCATATATGGTGAGAGGGTGTCCTGTTTACAACTAGGACATGAAAAAGCTCAGCTCATGTTGTTCTGCTACAGACTTCCCTTTTTGGTCTTGAGCAACTTAGCTTCCATGCTGCACCTGTACAGGACTGATACTACTATTTCAGTATTACTTGCTACCAGCACTGAAAAAAATCACAAAATGCTCAGTGACAGGAGTAACAGAACTACCTAAGACAGGTTGTTGTGGATCTAGTGGTGAAATTTTGAAGCTTAGTGGGAAAAAAAAAACAAGTGAAGAATTATTAAATAGCTCTGTGTCTTCATTTTCTTTGATATTTTATGTCTAGAAGTTAACAGACTCTGAACGTGCGGTGGTTTTATGCTTAGGTAATATATATGACATGTATAAGTGAACATACCTATTTGTAGTTCTTCAACAATTCCTGTCTGATATTCTGACAAACTGTTCCTGTATACTTTCCTAAGTCACAGGAAGAATACAGGGGTGAAAAGCAGTGCAAATACAGTTACAGATACGTAAAGCAAAAGTTGATGTTACTTGTTATAAACAAATAAAAGTCATGGTAAAACCTTGGAAATTATTTAGGAGTGATAGGATGTAAATAAGGATGCCAGAATGCCTGAAGTAGAAAATTACTGGGTTTTGACTGAGAGGAGGCTGCATACTATTTTCACAGTTTACAGTAATAAAAATAATTCTAGCATTTGTGGTGACATAAAAGAGCAGCTGCTAAAATTAAACGTTTTAAAATATTTTGGATAGAGCAGTACATCACACCTAGATTGTTTTAAAACCTGAGAACTTTCCCTCATGTTTCATCTTTAACCAATCTTGGAAAACTGATATATTTAACTTTTCAAAACCAAGTAATTTTAAATTTTTGATGTCATGCACTGGATATTTTTAAAAGGAGTAAATGGGATGGCAATAGTGAGTTTATACTGCATATAGAAAGACCAACGCTGGATGTGATCTATAAGGAACTGAAGACAGCATATCTTGTATCAGTCAGCAGATACAGAACATAAAACATGTTTGATCATAGCTTTTCTTGAGACAAAGTTTTGTTGTTAAAGATATCTATTCATATATGTGTAGAACTCTGTAAGTGATTTCATTTACAGTATAGAATGCTTGGCTTAAAAACAGGGCCACATCTGAGAAATGCAACCAGTTTTAAGTGGACTGAAAAGTACAAATTACTAGATTTGCAAAGGTGTAGGAATCACCATCCACAGTAGGTATTTTTGCTGTTCTCTTGAAGATGTGACTTGACTACTCTTCATTCAATATCTTTGTCAATACTTTTTGAAAAGTATAAAAACCTTCATGATTAATTTTGTTGATAATAAATAATGATGTTGAGATCCCTCTTTATTGCCTTGTAAATGATTACAGTTGAATAACATGGATTTTTTTTAGGCTGTAAAGGGAAGAAAAAGGGTCACATTTGCACGCTGGAAACATGTATTCAGTAAATCAGTAAATCTGAAAAGTGTTTAAGGATCACAATGGAAAATGAATTGAACATAAATTAGATGCTTTTGCTAATTAGTCCAGTGCAGTTCTTGGACTGTAATTCTGGTAGTACTGATAAAAGAATATAGGCATAGTGTTTCCTTTGGGTGTAACGCTAGTTAAATGATTACTAATGTATTGCATTCATTACAGCTATAAGAAAGAATTAAGAAAAATAGGAAAGGATTTTGAAAAGGCACATAAGAACTCCTGAGTGAACAGGAGTTCCAGTCAGCCATCCCTGGAAAGGTCATGGAACAACAGCTCATCCTGGCTGTCATCTCTAAGCATGTGGAGGAAAAGAAAGTTGTCAGGAGTAGTCAACATGGATTCGCCAAGGGGAAATCATGCCTGACCAACCTAACAGCCTTCTGTGATGGAATGGCTGGCTGGGTAGATGAGGGGACAGCAGTGGGTGTTGTCTGCCTTGACCTCAGCAAGGCTTTTGACACTGTCTCCCCTCATAGGTGAACTCAGGCAGTGTGGGTTAGATGGGTGGACAGTGAGGTGGGATGAGAGCTGGCTGAATGGCAGAGCTCAGAGGGCTGTGATCAGCCGCACAGAGTCTAGCTGGAGGCCTGTAGCTGGCGATGTGCCCCAGGGGTCAGTGCTGGGTCCAGTCCTGTTCAGTTTATTCATCAGTGACCTGGATAAAGGGACATGGTGTGCCCTCAGCAAGTTTGCTGATACAAAACTGGGAGGAGTGGCAGATACATCAGTGTGTTGTGTTGCCATTCAGTGAGACCTAGACAGGTTGGAAAGCGGGATGGAGAGGAACCTCATGAAGTTCAACAATGGCAAGTGTGAGGTCCTGCACCCGGGGAGGAACAACCCCACGCACCAGTACAGGCTGGAGGTGACCTGCTGGAAGGCAGCTCTGTGGAGAAGGACCTGGGAGTCCTGGTGGACAGCACGCTGGCCATGAGCCAGCAGTGTGCCCTGGTGGCCAAGAGGGCCAATGGGATCCTGGGGTGCATCAGGAGAAGCGTGGCCAGCAGGTGGAAGGAGGTTGGCCTCCCCCTCTGCTCTACCCTGGTGAGGCCATGTCTGGAGTGCTGTGTCCAGTTCTGGGCTCCCCAGTTCAGGAGAGACAGGGAACGACTAGAGAGGGATACAAAGATGGTTAGGGTACTGGAGCATCTCCCTTGTGAGGAAAGGCTGAGGGAGCTGGGGCTGTTCAGCCTGGAGAGGAGAAGACTGAAGAGGGGGCCTTATCAATGTCTGCAAATATTTTAAGGGTGAGTGTCAAGAGGACGGGGCCAGGCTCTTTTCAGTGGTGCCCAGCGACAGGACAAGGGGCAACAGGCACGAACTGCAGCACAGGCAGCTCCATCTGAGTATGAGGAAGAACTTCTTTACCTTGAAGGTGGCAGAGCCCTGGCACAGGCTGCCCAGAGAGGCTGTGCAGTCTCCTTCTCTGGAGACATTCAAAACCTGCTCTGTGCAGCCTGCTCTAGGAGAACCTGCTTTAGCAGGGGGCTGCACTAGGTGATCTCCAGAGGTCCCTTCCAACCCTGGCCATTCTGCAATTTCATAAATACCTCGTTTGCCTTGGGAAATTTAAGGGGGGCAGTCTAGTTAGTTTATCAAAGATGAGGTGGTGACTTAATCAGTTTGTAAATGTTTGAGAAAAAATATTTGTATAGAAAATACTTGGTTTAGCAGACCAAATCTAACAAGATGCCTATCAATTAAACTTTTCACACTAAAGCTGGGATTATTTTTCTTTCCAGGAGACTATTCTGTGGCATAAAAATAACATTTGATTCAGTATAAAACACACTTTATGAAATTCTCCGACTTGTGTTTTATAAAAGGTCAATAAATAGTGTGTCTCCTTTCAGCCTTAGTATGTGTGATACATACCAGGATGGGTGTTGTTTGCACATTGTATTCTTAATTGCCCAATTGATTGCATTTTTATTTGCTCTTGTTTCCACTGTGGTAGAGTGCAGAAGCCCCAGTTCTGACAGAGTGATCAGAAATTGCCTAGCAGGAATTTTAGAAGTGCCACTTTAGGGTTAGCTGGAAGCAGAGGATGAAACCCTAAGCAACAGCCTCAGTCCGTTTGTAGGCTTTTAGATTATAGTCTTCAGCTTTAGGGCTAAAAAGTACCAGATGACACTCAGAGAAGAATTATTCCCCAGCAGGCACAATTTTCCCAGCATAACTGCAGGCTACTGAACAATTTTATTAGCATAATAATATAAAAATTCCTCACAGTTATAAACACATGACTTGGTGAAAGCTGTTATTCCATATCGATATTGCTAAAATCACAACTGGAATGGTCTCACCGTTAGATTATTCAGATACTGTGGAGACAATTTTTTTCCCCACCTTCTCCAGAGGCGTATGTTAAAGAAACTCTGTAAGCTACAGTTGGTTTTGTTTGGAATGGGTTTTCTATAGAAGCTCTCCAGCAGTCTCGTATCTTTTTTATAAATTCTATTTCCCTCAAATACAGGGGCAGCATGTAAAGATGCAGTCAGTATCAGTAAAAGAATTAAAATCTCAATTACTGTTGCCTGGGAAAATGATGACTGTAATATCCTTTTGCCTGTCAATAGGATGTTCTGTTCTCAAAAAGCATTTCTCCCTAGGGTTTCTGAAGCCAGGGCTAATCCATCAACCACAGAGCACAGTTGATTAAAAATTGTCTTCGTGCAAGCCAATGGAATGCACAATGATGTAACTGTGGAGGAGGTAGCAATTCCTATGGTGGTGTGACTTCCTTCCCCTACCCAACCCAAACATAGGTTCGATGTTTGCCCAAATATGAGCAACATATGTCTCCTCTTCAGGCACTTTGGTTTTCAGTACTTCCTAAAACTGTAAGTTTTTCAATTGCGAACATGAAGCAGCGGAATTAATTTCTTAGGCAGTTTTCCTATATATACTAAATTAAATGATGGACAATAGAGGATCAGATTCATGCTGAATCCTGAAATTTTGTCTTCATACCTACTGTCTGTGGTCTTGAACACCTTGTGCATTTTGGACTAGGAAGCTACTAGGATAACTCCTGTAGTGAGGAATGAATATTCACCATTGTTTCAAACCTGAAGTCCACATTTAGATCTTCAGTTCCTTTCCAGGAACAGAATTTCTGGCGATTCAGGGAAACCTGTTACCCTCAGCATCTGTCTCTTAGGAATAATATCAGATAATTCTGCAGAATATGTCCATTGCACATGGCAGCATCTAGATGTGGGACAGGCTCTTCTAAAAGCAGGACAGTAACAGAATAGCAGCTCGAACATACAAACTTTTAGATGACATATCAGAAAGAGACAGCTTTTCCCTTTTTTTGTTTTGTTTTGGTGGTGGTTTGTTGTGGGTTTTTTTTTTTCATCTCCCTGCAAGCGGCTATAAAATAAAAATATTATACCCAGGGTTGATTTTAACTTCTGTTTGTTTCATTCCCACTGGAGGGGAGTCATAAGAATGAGAGAAGATATTGTAGAGCTTGAGGGATAGATCTTTCTCATCTGCTTTTTTTTTACTGTACAGTAGAGTTAATGAGGCCTAAGAAATTGGTGGCTTAGTGATGACAGGCTGTATATTTTTAGTGGAAAGTGTTGACTTCCTTTGGAATAAAGATTCACAGTTTTCAAAGCTTTGTGAAATGTTTAGGCTCAAAAGCACGCCGAGAATATAATATGATTCAGTGCAAGCTACCAAGCTGATGTGGTATTTGATGTCTTTTTCCAAAAAATACTATTCAATATTATTTATCATTTCACAGTGCTAGTATTGCTTTTCAAAAAGAGTATTATAGTCACAGTAGTGCCCTTGATATATTCATCTGTTTTTGCTTGCTTTGGCGAACTTGTTCAATTAACTAACTCCCAAACTGGTTTTCATTTTCAAGAGCTGATGGCAACAGTCGAGTTCTGAATTGTTCAGATTTTGCGAGTTGGGCTCTAGAGATCAAAGAATGATGGAGGTGAATTACTTGATACATCTGTGTTGGCAAAGCATGACCATTTATGTCAATACAAGTATAGATCTATGTCACCCAAAGAAAATATTGAATTTTATGGATATTTTAGAGAGAGATTTGTGTGTATGTTTTCCTAAGGGAGTTCTCTGTGAAGTTTCCTATCTCCAGAGTGTGTGCATACATTTTATGCTTGAGGTAGACTCTAGTCTTTAGCATATGGTAGCAATATTAATTTGTGTTTTGTAATGTGGCCATTAGTAAACAATCCTTCTCATCTGCTGTGGTTTCTGTAGCAAAGAAGGAAGTGAACTGCTGTTGTTTTTACTGGTTTGATTTTAAATCAGTATGGTCTGTCTGAAATCGGAATTAATGGTGCTATTTATTTTGGCAAAATAAGCCCCTTAAAGCACTCCAGAAATTTTTCCTGTCCATTTAGTTACAGAAATCTGTTTATAATTATTCTTAATAACTTTCACTGGCAATGAGGTAGAATAATTTTGAGTTGTATTCCTACAAAAATCGTTTCTTTGATGAAACTCTTCTAATATGCTTTAGGTAGGTGTAATATTTCTGGAGCAGGGAAGGTAAAGGGTAATAACAAATAACAGAGATAGCCTATAGAATTTGAAATTAAAAGATAGCATTGCTGATTTTTATAAATGATAGCCTTTCAAAATACTTGCCAAAACTGGTCTTGGAAAAATGGAAGAGAGGAAGTTATTTTAAATGGAGGTTGTCAAAAACATTTTTAACGTGCTCTCCTTGCTAAGTAATTCTAATTCTATGATTCACGTTAACACTCTGTGAACACTCACTAAAGGAGGTCTTATCTTCAGAAACCCAGCTGCTCCTCCAGCTCATACCCTAACACTTTATGGCTTAATAGTTGTTTTTTGCTTTATTCCTTCACTCAGTCCTGGCCCTTGAAGAAGCTGATTTAAAGAATGGAGCCTAATTATTCTCCACTAAATGGAAATGCCTCCTGTAGGCTTAAAACTGTTCTTGTTCGCCTTTTCTACTGTAGCAATAATGGTGAATCGCCTTTATTTGCTACCCAAATATTTTTCCTTCATCTGTCACATTCTTTCAGGGTTCTTTTTATTCCTCCGTAGCATCCAGTTTATTTTTAGCATTCTTTTCTGATAAAGCTTTTGAAGCGAACATGGATCTGATAATATTCATGCATCTCCAGTGTTTATGGACAAAGCAGTTGCAGCTTTCCAAAGTTGAACATATGTACAAAGACCACTGTCTCTTCTTGCATTTGTTTTTCTTTTACTGTGTTTGGTTTCCATAGCAGAAATGCCTGCTTTGTTCTTAAGGCATTGTGTTTTTAACTAGGATCATCACTGTTAATTTCAAACACTTACATATTTTTCTGTCATATTTTCCCCTTTTTTTACTTTTGCCCCATTCAGAGAAGAGCAGTTGGACTTTATCCATATAAATGAACAAATAAATACAATTTTCTCTGCTCACAGACATTGTATTATAGTGAGATATTGGAACGGATTGATATAAATCATGCAGTAGCAGATCATGTTTTAAAGAACAAATTTATTCATTGTCTTATACTTGTATTTAATTTCTTACAGAAAAGTCAATTCATATTGTTTTGTAAACAATTAATATTGTTTATTGGTTGTCCTCTAAAAAAGCCTGTATATCAATTTTACTATCTTTTTTGTGAATAAAGTTAATGTTATTAAGCATTTATATAAGTTAACATAATTATTTAGATTTTAATATTTGTATCTTCTACTTTTGCAAGATAGGTCATGACATCTTATTTACTAGATGTTTATGTTTATAGCCATGATTTGTAACAACTGGTTTTAAACAGAAATGGAAATTTAAGTAAAACATGGAAAACAATATTTAAAATAGCTTCTTGCTATTTTAAGCTGCTAGATATATGAAGGAAAATATTTGTAATGTACAAAATATATTTTAGAAAGGAAGTATCATTTGTTGTTAGTAAATGAAGTTGACTTTCTGTAATCACCATGTTTTTAAAAAAATTTTAAGCAGCAGATTTCAGCCTCACATATCTATTTCTTTAGTCATAGACTACAGAAAAAAGTTTGTTTTTCAAAACTCAGCAGAACTAGGTTTCGGTTGCACTAAACCAAAGCAGCCTGAAGTGAGGTATTCCTTCTGTACCTGCAGAAGAGATTACAGTGATGGAAAATTCTTTATTGTTCTAGTGTGTTTGTTTCAGTTGCTTCACACAGTAGAACAATCCCTGTTCCTTGGTTTAACTTTGTTGTCAAAGCAAAACAAACCAATACACTGATAATATTTTTATTTAAAATTGAAGTAATGATAGAAATAAGAAGTATGGCCTCTAATGGACCCTGTCACAATTTCAGGGTTTATTGTTAAAAGAAAGAATGAATGAAAGCACAAAATTAAGATAGAGCTGTGTTTATTTTTACTCATGTGCTGTATCATGACTTGACATTAACGGTTGTAGTATTGAGCATCATCAGCTAGTGTTATCAAACTTGTCCAGGATGAACTTTATCACCAAAATAAATAGGGGAGACTCTTGGATAATGTCCTAGATCAGAGTAATGAAAATCAGACTTTCCCATCTGAACAAGAAAGTAATAGGAGTTGCAGTCATCCTGGAGAAGAGGAATAGTTTTTTCATGACAGGTCATGTTGTATCCTCTCTTAGGAGGGACAGCGAAGTATATAACATTTTCCATTCTTTAGGCATTTTTAAATATGTTCTGTTCTTGTCTCCTTAACTCTGGGGTTTGTGTGCTCACACTGTTTCTGCTTTTTTCTTCAGTTCTTTGGCTCTCAGACTTTGCCAGAAAACAGTAAAAAAAAATCTCTTTGAAACAAAAGACAAAAGCTGGGTAATTTGAAATGACAGGTTTTTATTTTGGTGTAGGTGTTCTTTGTCTCAGGAGCTTAGCTATTGCCGTGATTTAGATTACATAAACCAGCTATTGTTTTGTTTTCTGCTGACACTTTGCTGCTCCTTTAAGTTGTCTTTTTTGATAGTAAGCTTTGCTCATCATGTGGAAAAGATTGATCCAAAGCAGGTGATGCTGTAAACTCAGAGCCTGTTTTGTGTTCCAGCTTCTTTTTATATTTTGACAAATGCTTCAAGTATAAGGGAAGAAAGTGACAAACATCAGTTATAAATCTTATGACAAAATAGGATTTGTCTTATCTGCAAATGAAAATTTTTACTCTAATATGAAAATTATTTTGACATAATGCCAATGCCATAAAACAGTGTGTATTCTCTGTTGGTGAGGTAAGTATTAATTATTTTTTCTTTCAGTGTGAAAGCAAATGTTTAATATCATGGTAACAATTAATTATTGATGACTAAATTGTCTCTATTCGATCTTTTTTTCTTACAAAGTCATTACAATATTTCTTTTACAAAATTGCTGGTGAGAGAATTAGAATGCTTCTTAGGTGTCTGCTCATCCCACTGAAGGATGGGAGGAGAAAACCATAGGCAAACAGAAGCGTTGGGCAAAGATCATTTCTGGCACATGTCTGTGTGTCTTTGAGTGGCTTCAAACTATTCTGGTAGGTGTGCGAACTATGGCAAACGTTGGAAAACCACATACAGCTGCGTATCTTTATAAAGAAGGTATATCAACATGTAAGCCAGCTTTGAGCAGCGCTGGAGGACAAACTGGAACTGAGTCAGCAGAGGAGAATAGGGAAAAAAGTTGCTTAATTTCTGGATTAACGCTGTTTCAGCTGGGGAGTCTTAGGACACCAGTTGAGAGTGACAGTAATGCAAGGCAGTAAGAGTGGAAAGGTTTTTACAGCCCTTTCAGTCAAGCTTGCTGACTAACAAGACTAATAGCTTTCACGTCTGTTTAATAAAGGTGTTTTTTTAAAACAATTAATTATTTTTCTCCCCCCCCTTTTTTTAACCAGAAGACTTTCTATGTTTCACACATGTATTCAAAAGGCCGTTTAATCCAAGTACTGTAGCATTTGTTCATTAAAACATGTATTATTTAGAAGGCTGAGAAGTAGCAGTGTGTATTACCTGAGAGACCAGAATTCCTCTTTGCAGGATATTCCAGTCTACCTGTTAAACAGGAAAGTGTGTGTTCTCAGCTTTACCAAGAAGTACTTGTAAAATAGATGAGTCTGGCTCCCAAGAAGCCATTGCAATCTGGCATGAATTTACATATTTATAAATATTTCTAGAACACAGGGTCATCAGTGTCTCTTGTATAAATACATGTTTAGGCACATAACAATCCAGTAAACATGTTTTGGTGAGGAAGATAATTTTTGTCTAGCTTCTGTGTGAAAACCATAGTTAAACTATTTCAGTTACCTTTCAGGACCTGAAAGGCAAAATATGCATGGCCTGCAGAATTGCAATAGAAGGGGTATGGTGAGGTACAACTGTTTGTGAATCAATGCATTTATTTAGAATATGGCTGGATTTTCAGCTCCTCTGGACCTCTAGACTAGCTGAATTTCTTAGAGAGAGCTTGTTGTTTTCCAGGCACTTGCTTTCTGCCCCCGCCCAGGACTTTCCAAGAGATAGGGAAGGCAGACCTCCCAACAGTATTCTGATTATTTTTTTTTCTTTCTATAAAGTTTGCCCAAAGCAGACATCTGAAGAACTGTCATCCAGTCGTGATTCGAGCCTTACTAATGCACCGGTGCAAAGCAAGCTAGTATCTTCCTTCCAGCAGCACACAAAGAAAGCACTTAAGCAGGTAAGCTTGTATTGACTGATAATCAATTGGCTTCCCTTTAGCATGTGTTTCAGTCTTATACAAATAAGATCTCAGCAGATTTTCAAGGCATTTCTCGGGATTTTTAGTGCTTTTTTAAGTGGTGTATTGCTGGGTTTTTTTTCTTTTTCTTTTTTCGTGATGGGTGCAGTCCTGCCATTTGTTGTGAGTTTGATGTTTTTTCAAGTGCTTTTCAAGTAAGCAGAATTGTTTATATTATCACATCCCTGCTTTTCCTATGTAAGCGTTTGTGCTGGAAATTCTATGTGAGGCTTAAAATAAATAAATAAATAAATAAAAACATTTTTAATTTCTGCAGATAGGTAAGAATCTGGGTATACTTGCAGTTCACTTTTTCTTTATGGTCTGTTAAGTAGTTTTTCTTTCACACTGTGTTTGACACTACTGTGTGTAAAAGTGGAGTAGTTTTTGCATTTTGAATAAGTTATGATTTGGGTGATTTAGGTTGCATGATAAGTAGTAAAGCTTGGCAAAAGTGGCTGATTATTGAAAGTCAGATATTAACTAAAAGCTTAACAATGTCAAAATTATTTTCCAACAATTCCGTATTAGTTAAACTTGCAGCCGGGCAAATGAAAAATTAAAAAATTATAACAAAAAAAAATCATTATCTCCTTTCAATTTTCAATATGTAGGAATTGCTTTAGTCTTGTAAAGACTACAAAAAAATGAAATACAACTTTTCTGAAGTGTCAGCATAACAAGATGATGATGTTTTAATTTTTCTCGTAACTCTTCTCTTAGTTATAGTTAATGGAAGTCCAGCATTTCATGCCAGGTTGTTGATTTAAACTTCAGTTAAGCAAAATCTGTCCACATTTCCTCGAAACACTTAAGTATTTGTGCTTAGTTTTTCATGCGGTTGGAGTTTAAATCCACTAAAATTAATAGACCTTTATGATTCACCTAAGGTTATCTTGTACTCAGAGGCTTTGAGGACTGGAAAAGATTGTTAGATTGGGTCTCACATCTGTTTGGTCAGGAGAACCAAGCAGTGGGTACAAAGCAGCTCACTAGCTGTGTGGACAGTTGTGAAAAAGACAGGTTTTGAAAAGTCTTATAAACAGATCCTTTGCAATACATGAACCTTCTTAGGGGTAGAGGGAGCGGGCAAAGGGAAAGGAGGGGGGAAAAAGAGCAAAGCCACAGATATTTGAACTTGTATAACTGTTCTACCATTTGTCACTTAGCAGATATATAGCATGGAGAATAATTTTTAAAAGGGCAAATTAATCGGAATAGCTTAATTAATATAAAAAGTCATAACATTGATGGAAGTCTTTGAAAACATTCCCTAAGGCAGTAGGGTTAGAGCAACATCAGAAAGTTAAGCAATCGATAAAAAGAAATTAGTTTTAATTAATTTGATGGTAATTAGATCCTGTACTTCAGTGTATGAGAATATTATTACAGCTATCAGTAAAATATTTTCTCTGTTCAGAGTATTAGACAAATGGACATTTGTATTGTGGCACAATGGAGGATTTTTTCTTTGTTTTCTGTAAAGCTTCAGGTGTTGCTTACTGCTATATACATGCTGCAGATTTGATTTAATTTGATATTTTAGCAGAGTTGAATAAACTTTAACAGTGATTTTATTTATAAAATTGCTGTTGGAAATTTATTCTTTCACTTTCCAATCATTCCATTGCTTTTATGGATACATACTACATAATTTGTACAAAGAATCTGTAGCACCTTTGAATGCACAAGACACTTTAGACAGTTGTATGCAGTGCTCCTCCAACTGATACTGACTTACTGGTTCCATGCTAAAGTACCAGAAGATGAGCCATCATCATCCTCCCAGCAGGTGCTTATACTATATAAACATCTATATACTATATATATGTTGTAATGGTGTCTTCCCTAGCTACTGCATTTTTTCTATTACTGAACAGTCTTCACAGAATGAAAACCTACAAGATAGTCTTTCAAACAGTGGGTTCTTCACATTAACTTGATCTTGTGTGTATTTGTTTTGTAATCCATTAAAATTAAAGTGAGAGGCAAGTTGATAATGTGCAGTACTGCTTGAAGATCTGACCTAGAATTAGAAGATTTTTCTCCACTGTTTATCTACTTACTAACCAGTCTAGTCATATGTAATTAAAGTGTTATGTGCTGGATTTATGTATGATTTGATTTTTAATGAATTCTAGAGGTATATTCCTGGGTTTAGATTACAAAGAACAATCTCAGGTTTCCTTGTAACAGCCTGCATTTTAGGATGTTCTCATGGATCAAGCTAGTGTCACAACACTGCATTTCTTGAGCTATGCTAGGAGCTTGGAGGTAAGGGTGTTTTCTGAGACCTGGCTCTTGGTCTTGATTCCTCTCAGGTAGCAGTGGATCTGGGGTGCTTTGCAGGGGCTAAGGAGGTTTGTAGTTGCAGTGGACTCTCACAGGATCATGTCACAGTTCAGACCTTATCTCCCCATCTTTCAAAGGCTGGGCTGCCATTTTGGTCCGGAAACTTTCTAGCTTCACCACCTTCCATAGTGTCCTTGTTGGGAGAAAGGTTTTGAGTGTTTTACTGGTGAGTGTGTTTCACGCTTCTTTTTAATTTTGGAGGGAGTTTCAGTTTTTCCTCTTTTATAGTATCTGAGTGTAATGTCCAAAATACTAGTTCCCATTCACAAGGGTTGAGACAAGAGTCTATGGTGTAGAGCTGCATTTTATGCATGGCTTTCTGATGGCAGATTTTACAGATTTCTGTTTCCCTTTTGCTGTTGGAAGTGCTTGGGTATGTGTGCCCAGCTGTTGCTGATCTAGTACCTTTGAAAAGAAGGTTTATGGCATGCTGTCACACACTTGATTTCCTATCAGTACTGATCAGTTCCATACTGATTTACCTCATTTTCGCACACGAAAGTTTTGGCATGCAGACCCATGTAAGCACCTCTTCCTGGGAAGGTACTGAACTACATCTGCATCTGCTAGCAGTGGTACATGGTCACACTACTGTGTGAATTATTCTTGGTCTGGACAAGGCTAACTCAAGTACGGACATCAAGTCATGGCATAGTATCTACCATGCTCCTTTCTGGTCCAGTTTCTGTTCCATTGACTTGAGGTGATACTTTTTTTGGAAGTCTTCGCTATGTACAGATTTGTCTGTATCTATCAAGCTGTTCTTGGAACATTTCTCAGAAGAAACGGTTATACCTGCAAACTGGCCTCACATAGGTAACACTGAGCATATGTGAATATCCAGGACATTGAGGTGGTATTAGTGTCTGTTGGACTCTGATAGCCAAGTATAACACCTTGTCCATCAGTGTACCAGTTGTTTCCTGGGGCGGTACCAAGAGAGGATAAAGAACTTGAAGATGCACTCTAACGATGTCTGGGATGATAGTAGACCTCCCAGACATGGAAGAAAATCCTGCCTCACTTTTGGCACTTTGGAATCAGCACCAAGAAGGGTACCCATAAATTTTCTGTTGGGAGAAGAGAAGGATACTCCATTCAGACTCAGGATCTGAATACAGACCAGGACATGTCTGAGACTGTGCTGGGCATCCAGATCTCTTTGTAGAGACAGAAACTCCAGAGACAGCAGCCAAGTGGGTTTGGGAGGAGAGAAGCTCAGGAAATAAGGGAATCTACACAAGGTATGTTACTGCTGTGGTTTGTTTTGTTTTTCTTAACTTTGGGCTTTGTCTGCATGCTTGGTGGCTGGGTTCGTATATGTGCCACTATTTTATTCATAAAGTGGGTAGATGCAGTTTTTTTTTATGGAGAAGGCACCCATCCATGTGATCTGTTCTTACAGTAGAAGTGGCAACTCCACACCCCCTTTTTTTCCAGTGGATGCTGTCAGGCCCCAAGCAGTAAGATAGCTGTGGGGAAGTTATGGTTTGGCTCCTGTGTTGCTTCTGAATTATAGGATGTTAGACCTGTACAGCTCCAAATAACATTTGAGGCTGACTTTTCTAGCTGTAATTATTATTAGAAACCAACCTACAACCTGAAGCAACAAGAGACCAAATTTCAGACCAGAATGGTGAACAGTGTAATTTAGCCCTGATTTACCCAAATTCACAGGACTAGTTTATCAAGATTTCCTTGCCTAGGTTGACACTGAAGATGGAATCCCTATCTCCCTTGATGCTGGCGGGGATTTGCTTTCCTGTCTTCAGCTCAGGCACACTGCTTATCTTGCTTTGAGAGAAGAACAAGAGCAAACTCCCCTGTCTTCCTCCTTCCACACTCATTCTGTTAGGACTTCTTTACTTGACTACAGCCAGATGCAGGTTATATTGAAGCATTTTGCTGTCTGTAGAAAGTAATCCAGTATGAGTCTGTCTGTGGTGTCTATGCTTTCACTCATTTGAGCAACTACTCACTCACGTGTCCTGCTGTAAGCCTGATATATTTACCTGCCCTCTTTTCCCTTTGTTGCCCCCAAAGAAACAAAGATGACAGAGGATATCATTATGATTATGTCCTTATCACTTAGAATTTGAGCACAGGGTGTCTTTCTGAAAGGCTCTGATAGTCCACTGTGAACGGAGAAGTAATTTTTAGTACCGAATTCCTCGGTGTAGAGAGTATGCTGCTGTTTCTCAGTGTCTCTGTTAACCATTTTCCTATGTTTCATTTCAGATGCTACAAATTTACCAAGGCCACAGTTGGAGAATTCTGGCTCCCTAGCTGAAGCATTTGATCAGAAGTCTGGCCCCATAAGTGATGATTCTTGACAAATTTTCCTGTCAACAAATGGAAAGCAAGGAAAACGTGTTGGTTTTTGACTTCTAGAGAGACATGGGAAGGGACAGTGGAATTTACAAAATGCACTCAGGAAAATGGAAGTTCGAAGATGGTTAAACTGATTTTCTGATTGCCAAGACAAGTCTAGGGAAGAGGACAGAGAAACTATGGCAGGGAGACTGCATAATGGGGAAAAGAAGCTGGAAGAGCAGGAGCTCTTCAGGGAGTACATGCATTGCCCGAAGGCAGGCTGCACGGTATGTCCCTCTAAAGGTCCCTATGCATGGGCAGCATGTGCCAGCTGCTCAACACAGTGCTTTGGTAAGAGACAAGATAATGTGTATGAGACTCTCTTCTGGGTCATCCCTGTGGTTCTCAGCCCTTATCCATGATGGGAAGAAAGGGACAGGAATCCACAAAATCCCTGTATTCTTTTCGTACCTCTTTTTAATAACTAGCTCCCTGTTGCTGGGGCATTCTGCTTGTTTGTTTTTCCTCTGGGGTTGTTTGCATAGCATGCTTTTTGCAGCACTCCTGCATGTTTTCTGATTTAATAAATGTATATTCCAGAATTTTGTACTCTGAGGAGTAACTAAGAAGAATTTTAAAGCAACTTTGGAACAGTACTGTGTTGAAGTGTAGTTGTCCCTCTACCTCAATGTAGAATAGTTAAATGTTCATTTAAATCTACCATTGCTACATAGTGGAATCTCCTTCCCAAATATAGGTCAAAAGCACTTTGTTCTTTTCTGTAGAGGCAGTTGCTTGTCCCAAGTCTCAGACAGTCAAGCTGATGATAGCGGCCTAATTCTAAGCATCGCACTTGTCTGATGACGTTTTTCTTTAAGTAGCAGGGGGAGCTATTTAAGATGGATTGGTCATTGCTACTCTATTAATGACAAATATCATCACTGGAGATGACAGTCCCAGACAAGCTTTTCCAATGATGTTACATGATTTCTCCATATAGTGGCAGTGGATGTCTAAGTGAATATCTTCTTCTGGGCCATATGAAAAGAACAGCTTTTGATTTGAATAGTTTATAGCATGGAATTATACCCAGGTAAAAATGAATCATGCCTTGATTTTGAAGTGCATCTTAGAAATGGTTGGCCTGTTACGGGAAAGACAGGAGTTGGAACAGCTCACAACTCTTCAGAGCTCTAGGAAGCCTCCTATAAAATGCTGACAAGCAGTTATCTACAAATGCTGTTCCCGGAGCTGTTGTGTAGGTCCCCAAAAGGCTGTGTGCGCAGTGCTTGTGGGCATGTGGCAGAACCCAGGCTGGAATAAGATGTCTGACAGAAAGGCATTCCACTGTAACTGCTCATATTGGTGCAATGTAAATTCTTTGAGAAGTAATATGACAAGATTTTTGATCTTGAGAATAGTAGTCTAGCCATGAAGCCCCCTCTGTGTGTTTTGGGCCCTGTGCAGAGTATGTTTGTAAATTTGATCTAATGGAAAATGTTGATTACTGTTTTAAGATTTTGTATTGACATTGCTATCTTTATTTTAGTTTGTTTTTAAACTGCTTTCAACAAACTGTTTCCTTACCTATTTGTGCTTTGTTGTGCCAACAAACAGATTTCCCCATAAAGCACTTTTCAGCTGATACATATTATTACTTTAGTACTGCACAAACAATTTTAAAACAACCAACTCTCTTCTCTTTGGAAAAAAGTGTCACTAAGTCGATGCATATCCCATCATCATTCCCATTCATGTACAAGTCAGAACAGACACTGAACACATCACATGGGGTTTTGTCCTTCTTTCTGTTGTTGGGAAAGCAACAAAAATGTTTAGTTTGCAGTCTATCATGATTGCAGCAACTGTAGCTGTGAATGCATTATTGTATCCTATAGAGGATAGTGCTGGCTTGTAGGTGTACAGACACGCACATAAATCTCTGTCTCTGCGCCACAGATGTCCAAACACTTTAGTTCAATGTTGGTTAATATACAGGTAAATGTTCAGTTGTTAATGTATACTGTAGTTGTACAGAAAGACCCTGACCGCTGCTGGGACCTAAAGAACAAATACACAACAAGAAATTATTTTGTTCCATATACAGGTATAAGTGTCACAGGGTAGGAGGCATGGGACAAAAATAGATAGTTATTTGAGAAGTTGTTATTAGTGTTTGAAAATAAACCCAAGGTCTCCAAACTTCCAGCCTGGTGTTTTGCCACTACTCTTTATGATTGGTTGTGTACACTTGGCACCAATACTGTTTTGTTTGGTGTAGAAGTTTGGTTGGAAGTAAATGAATTTACTCTATGCTTTCAAAATGGCACTTTGTATTTTTTAGCTGTTTCCATAAGACATCTTTATTATTGTTTTAATCTTAAGTTGGCATGCTTATAACTGAGTACTTTTACTATATGTTTAATATAAGTAGCGGCATCCTGAAAATAATGTTTGTTCTTCATGATCTGTGGTGCTTGCTGTTTTATTTTAACTGCTCTATGTATCCATGAAACAGGTTGCCACTGAGATACTTTAATTTAATAGAGACATGGGAATTAAAGACTGTCTTAATTTTACTAACAAAATGAGGGTGAGAAGGAGGACAAAGACTGAATTTTATGGTGGTGTTAAGTGATTCAGTGATAAACTATAAATCTACTTCATCTTTGCCAATTTGAGATCCATGACCATGATGTAGACTTGTTATTTATTTTGTGCAATAGACTTTTCTCAGTGTATCCTAGTGTTTTTCACATGGCAGAACAGAAGAATTCTATAGCTTTACATTTCTGATCCATAATGTGTGAAATTTCAAAGGTTACATTTCATGATAAGAGTTTCAGAGTGTAGACTTGACATTTACGGAATAAATAGAAATCTGGGATGATGTTGCTTAATGTAACCAAGTGTTACATATCTCTGTTGTTAATAATTTTTAACATTCTCAGCATGTCATGCATTTAAGCTCAAATGAAAGTGGTTTTCTGCATTAATGGTTTATCTGTATGCTGCATTTTTTCATTCTGAATTGAAAAGATATAGGAAAGAAAAATAATAATAAAATATCCTGAGCAGAGCAGTAAAATCAGAGCATAGAGCTTGACATTTTGGTTCTGGTGCTTTTGGGGATGTATTTTCCCCCTCTCTTCAGTTACCTTTTAGTTTATATTGCTTCCTTTCATTCCTACCTCAAAAATTATTTTACTAGTTTTTACTGAAGAGAGTCAACCGTTTTGTCACATGGGTGAAGAAGTCTTTCCTGTGTTAAGATCATCTAAATATGAAACAAGTATCCTTAAGAACAGATAATGGCATTCATGAAACCTCCAACACACTGCCATACTCCAGCAGGGGCATAAACTCCCCGAGAAAGAGGAGACTTGCACTTTCCACCTCTTTATAAAAAACTGCTTGGAATTAGAAGATCACTGTTAATTGCATGGTGTTTTTCTTTTGCCATCTATCTTCAGAGTTTGTGTTTTCTTAATATTCATCTTTTTATGTTATTTTGAGTTCTTTGGATGAAAATGGATTGATAGGTTACTTAAAGATTTTGGAAATAAAAATAATTTCATTAAACAAATCAGTTATGCCAAGCCCTGTTTAATGACCGTGGCAGTGTTATTCAACAGATGGTCACAGGTTCATTTTTATGAATGGGAATATTGGGAATTCTCCATACTCATTATGTGCAAGAGATTCACAGATGTCCTTTGCAAATCTACTTGTGAAAGGCTTGATGTAAGTACTATATTTTGGTGGTGATTTTAAGAGAGCTTTTAATGTTTAACTTGTATACCACATGAACTTTCATTTTCTTCCTTTCCTTTTCTATTTATGTGCTGTACAGATAGGATGGTAGTAATGTTTTACTGAATACTTCAACAGTGATCAGTTCTAGGAATTTACAACTTGCAGCTTTTTTAACAAGCGTTTAGCACAAAATGATTGAATACATTTGGAATGTAAAGATAGAGTCTCAGTAAAGAAACATATACTTTATGTAACCTATCATATGTGCTATATGTGTTTCTCTCTTACTTTCCATAGTAAAAATGACACCTTATCATTTGGTAGATATAACTGGCTCTTTCTTGCATATCTGCAGGAAACCCAGCTAGGGGATTATATATATCTAAATATGGATGAGATGCAAAAGACTCTGTCAGTAAACGATGCCAAGGTAGTTTGTGTTACTGTTCTGTATCTGCAGTGAGATCTGGAACCTTTTTTCTTTGGAATAAGTTATAAAATTTCTCATTTTCTTCAGTGTTAGTTACGAATTTGACTCATCTACTTTGTGTTTATTCCCTTCACGAGAAAGGCCAAAACGAGAGATTTATTTGGTCATGGTGACTAGGAAAGCACTAAATTAACTTGGTGCACTAAAAGCTCAATATAATAAAGTGTTTGGTGTGTGTTTCACTTTGAGTAATCCCATTGATTTCCCTACTAAGTAGAATTAATCTTGGGATGTAAGATTCTTGTCTTATGCTACAGTAGTCTAGTATCCTAAAATTGATATCCCTCAGGCTCTGTGTAGGGAAGTTATATATTCATCCTCAGCAGAGACTGCACAGAGAGTCCTTGGTCTACACTTAACTCCTGGTGTTTCGCCTTACTAGTAACTAGGCATCAGTTGGCAATTTCTCCCTCTGCTGGATTGCTCCTGGTGGTGTCTTACAAAGACTTGTCTATCCAAAATTTCAATCCCTGCAGCTTTAAAATTAAAGGAGAATTTAACACAAAATTGTTGTGGTTAGCTGGGAATAATATTTCCCACTAAACAGGATGACTGAGCAAAATCTCAGCCATCTTTTTACTTTGCAAATCAAATGTTAGATTATTTACTTAATACTTTTGTACCCTCCTCCCCTGCCTCATATCTTTCCTTTGACAAGTCAAAAGTTAGAGGCATAGCAAAGATTATTCGTCTGTTCTCTGGGCACAGTGTAATTCATTGGTACTTCGTATTAAAACTTTGACTTACATTTTCATGTCCACATGGTTTTAATTTTTCTTCCATTCTACAACCTGTCTTTCAGGTGTCCACTTGTGTAGCTTTAATGTCAGCTTGAATCATCCTATACAGACTGGTTTCCAAAGTTAACTATGGGCCCTGTGTGGCGATCACTTCCTTGCATTGTAGAACTGAAGGAGGTGGAGGAGCGACTGGCAATGAAAGAGAGAATGTTAGGGAAAAAGACACCCTGAAAAGCAAGTGTGTGTCAAAGGGAAATGGTATATTTAAGGTTTGTGCTTGATCCTCACTTGTTGGGATGCTTAGCCTGTAGCTCAGAAGTGGGCTAGGCTCCAAAGTAAATGGTGCTGGTAGCAACGTTTGCCTGCTGCCAGCCGTGTTGCCCTGTCTTGTGGCTCTGAGTGTCCGGAGAGTACTGGGATGAGCCGTGTTGTCTTGCATTTGTGTTCTGTGAGCAGGGGGTGGCCTGTGCTTCTTGGAAGTGCTAGATCAGATAATGCCAGATTGTGTAAACGTGTGCTTAAGGTCCACAAGTGGCTTTCCTGTAACACGAAAGAAGGTAAGTGGTGCACCTGACAAAGACAGGGTACCGCTGCCCTTGCTGCAGCGGCGGGTGTCACCTAAGGTGTACAAATGCTGACTACCTGTCATTGATGGAGGATACACTGCTGCTTACTTTCTCTCATTTGTGGGAGTTCAGTCTAAAGCACTGAAAATCAACTGTCAGGCTTTACAAAGAATCTACCTTTGTCACCGTGGCTGTATAAATCATTAAAATGGTATTTCCTTATGGATGCTGGCAACAAGGCTATGGTCCCTGGTAGAGATGGAGGTTGTCTTGAAAGGTCAGGAGGAGGCTGGAAGAGAACATGGGATATTGTTTGGGCTCTTACTCATTTGTCTAGGGAGGATGACGCTGAAGATCATTATTTCTTCGCTTTGCTCTTCATTGGCCAAATCAGACTCTGGGGCACAACAATACAAAGTTTGCATTGTGGTTATATTGGTATGCTGATAGCACAGAAGTTGGCTGTCTTTTGAGTTAATTTTTAGTGGACCGTTTGTTACTGTCTCAGTAGTATTAATATTAAATGACAATCACCTGTTTTGACACTTAGCTTGGCAGGGCTGTGGACTGAGGGTCATCTTTGGAATTTTTGAGAAATGTTAACATTTTGGAATTTTCTATCCATGAGTCTGGCTATGCCTGCTCAATACCAGTATGAATTTTCTGTCTTTAAAATGTGTGAAGTATAGGCTGTTCTTCATGGTTTTCTGCTTGCGTCTTTGGTTCAGTGCAGATCTGACAAGCTTCCTCTCTTTGTTTGATTTCAAGTGTTCTAATTTACTTTTTATTGCACAGTGCTTATGTGTATTTTAAGAAGTATACTATAAAAGGGGTTAATCTATGAAATAGCTTTTGTGTGGCTTGGTGTATTTTATGTTGTGTAGTGTGTTATTTTGAGGAATAGAGTGATATTGATTTTTTTTTTTCCAGCTGTTTTTTTTTTTTTCTTTTTAGCTATGTGAACATTTTGGAAAGATATTACAGATTAATTGAAGTTACAGACTTAAACCTTATAAGGCATCAGTCATCCATGCTCATAAACCTACAGGGGTAATTCTTATCGAATACATTCCTTGTTGATGTTGTATTACTTTAATAAATCCCCCCAAGATCATAACAGAAATCACAGTTATAAAGAGAGAGTGCACAGCAAGATTGGTGAAAAATAGACAGGAGGATAAGAGAGATCTGCATTAAGCCCAGCCCATTCTGATTAATTCCAGAATTTTAATGCTTGCAGATGTATTAATTAGCAGGTATTCATATTTGTATGTTTTAAGATCTTTTGAATCAGGTATCATGTTCCATATAAAACAGTCTGACAGGTATTTGCTATTTCTAATCTTTAAATATTTTGTATTACATTATCAACCCTGTATTCAATCCATTTATGAAACACAAAGCACTCCCATTTGTAGAGATTTATTCTTGTATCATTTTTCCCCAGATTTGCCAGAACACCATCGTGTTCGTGTTCTGAAGGTTAATGCCCAAAGTCAAGCAGACAGAAGCCAAGTGCTGCAAGGTTTCCAAGATTAGGACTGATTCCCTTCACAAAAATAAATGATTCCTGCCATGTTCAGTGATTTTGTGCAGCACTACTCACGGCTGAGTGAGTGCATCAATACTGTAGTCCTTACATGCTGTACATACTGATGACACTCTGTGTTAACTTGATTGACTGAGCAGTATACTGGAGAGGATGCACCTGCGAGAGATGTGCAGACATATATATTTTTATTCTGGTTTTGAAACATTTATTTTACATTTTTTTCACTTGGAAGTCTTAGTTTCACATTCCATGGGTTATCATGTTGTGCTGTTAAGGTAGAGCAAACAGTTATGTGCTTCTTTGTTGTCAAAATTGTATTGGAAAATGATGTAAGGTGCATCTTCTTTCTCTATTAAAAAAAGCCTGATTTTATATTTTAAAAGAAAATGACATAAAGGGGACGAGTGTGAAGTCTGGCAAGTAGCTATGTAAATTTTGCTTATTTTAAGAGATTCAGTTTAATGGTAGAGATATGTCTCATGTAATTCACTCATAAGCATTATTTTTTGTTACATTTTTATGTTTTGTTATCGTTTTTGTAGGCTTTAAGACAACAGCAGAAAAGAAGAAATGGAGTCTCAATGATGGTAAACAAGACTGTTCCTCGTGTTGTTTTGACACCATTAAAGGTGTCTGATGAGCAGTCGGATTCACCTTCAGGTAAATAGCTAAAGGACTGTTTGCAAGATCAGCTCTAGTCACAGAGCCTTCCTCTGAATCAGCCGTGTAGCATACAGAATTTGGAACTGCTGAAATAATATTTCCACTTGGTGGCTTTGCTTAATGTCTTTATTTCCTTATCAAATGTGGTGTCTCAGGGATGGAGATTTTTCTTTAATAAAGAATTAAAGCGCACAGTAAAATGACAATTGGTGATAGCAGCTGCTTTAAAGGAATGCAAAGTAAGATTTTTTTTGGCTCTGGAACTCTAATGGAGGACTGCATGCTGGCATTCAATGCCACAAAAAGGGGAGGGGTGGGGAAACAGGCAAGCTTCTCTGTGAATGTGAATTTGTGTCTCAATTCTGCATTGCAATACTCAGATCCTTTTGTTACCATTTCTTCTTCTGCTACCATGCTTATCACTGCAGCATAACCTTGACCTTTAGTTCTGATGGTTGAGTTGCTTCATTTTAAGAGTTTTCTATGTTTAACACGAATTGACAA
Source organism: Falco peregrinus (assembly GCF_023634155.1). Classification (NCBI taxonomy): domain Eukaryota; kingdom Metazoa; phylum Chordata; class Aves; order Falconiformes; family Falconidae; genus Falco; species Falco peregrinus. The sequence goes on along the minus strand of NC_073723.1, from coordinate 52,697,134 downwards.
TTGTATTTCCAGGGTTATCTCTTCCATAAATGTTTCTTCACAAAGAAACAACCTTTTTTTAGCTTTTGGATTGGTTTACTGCCCCATAACTTGAGGTTAAAATATTTTTAAAGGTATCTCCTGGGCATTATAGGAAAACATTATTTATATTAGATCAGTGAACATTGTTATTGACTGCAGTGTTCAATAAACTTTAGTTTTCAGCACTTAATTGATTTACTGAGCTTTTACTTCCATTTCCTCTGATGATGAGGAATTGTATTGTGACCAGAAAGGTATATTGCCTTTCAGCAAGTAGATGTCATGTTTTTTTAAATACTGTTTCTGTGGTTTTTTTACAGTGTAAGGGTGCTTGGGGGGATTGTTGGAACAAGTGCATCAGTATCATGTTTGGGGGCTTTTATTTTTTTCCTAAGGATCTGAATCTAAAAATGGTGAAGCAGATGGTTCTGATAAAGAGATGAAACTTGGGCAAAAGTCGCCAACTGGAAAACAAACAAGCCAGCACTTAAAGAGGTTAAAAAAATCTGGTTTAGGTGAGTAGAAGTAAAACAAATGTCTTACTTGTTATTGTAATACTGATATTTTTCTAAACTCTTGTGTTCTCTTTAAAAGTTTTATTTTTCAGGTTTATCTGCCCCTTTTCCAAACTCAGCAGCTGACCCTTTCTCAAGAAGGCATCTTTCTTTCTGGCTACCTGGAAAATCCATGGGCAATTTTTTTCCCACCCAGAATGCTTTTCTGTAGTTGCGTTTTAAAGTTTGACAGACCGAAGCAACTGCAGGCAGAGAGGTCATTTAGCAATTAGCTTCTGATTGCTGCATTATGATTTTTTGGGGGGATGGGGGCAGGGTGCAGCAAATATTCTCTCTTCTTGGTAGATTTGCATACTGTCTAATACGCATTTATTCCCAAAGATAGTGGTGTTTTTGCTTACATACCTGCCCTATTAGAAGTTAGCCCTCTTCATTTGCATTGTCATATAGAGATTTGGCATATCATTTTTGGTTGATTCTCTTTCTTTGGTTGATTTGTTTCTTCAATTGGATTCTTAATTATTTTGAAGCTACATCTCTTGTGGTGGTAGATACAGTTTCTGATTTTATTTTCTGTGTTCTTTAGCAAGATTTGTGGATGATGCTCTGTAATTAATGAAGAATTTTCTCTGAAGAGATGCTAAGAGTAAATTCTCAGTAGCTCCATGCAATAGGCAGATTTTCCTGCTCTGCATGAAGTATATTGGAAATGTTCCCTAAGGAGCAGAAAATGTAGTGTTCACTAACACTCTTGTATTGGCTAAAGTAAAGTAGAATAATTACATAACTGTTTCTTTATCTTTACAAAGGACTTCTTAAATTCAGCAGCCTGCTGGATCATTTAGAGAAGTATTTTGCAATGTGGCCATGTTGGAAAAGTTAGCGAACAAGCTTTTTGCAGTGGCTAGATCAACCTAAAAATTATTTACTGTCTGTCTCTGTGGTGATAAGATTGTACTTCTTTATTAATTATCCATCCTAGTCCTATCTTTATATATAATGATCCTTAAAATAGCTTGAAGGTACTTTACTTCCTAAATATCATAGGTTGGTTATTGAATATGTTATTGCCAGTTTGGGTGAACTGTTTCCTGCAAGCCTTACTGTATCACAGCCTGCTATGAAAGTGTACTTTGGTTTCATATAGGATCTGCCTGTGCATTATTGATCAGATTCAGATGGATAGCTAGTTCTGTGTGTTGATCAAATGGCATTATTCAAAACTGAAAGTACTTTTTCAGTATTACAAGTTTTGCTATGCAAAGATACGTTCGATTTTAGATGACTTCCTGTAACTTTTCTCTACATTTAATATTGAGATATATAATGTATACATTCCTCCCCAGACCCAGATATTTCATCAGCTGTTGGCCAGTGATACCAAATGTAGAGCGAATTAATTAGATTTTTTGTGGATTTCAGAAAAAATCACCTAGCCTTTTGGGACACCACACTTGGAATGCATGAAACTTTGTATAAGGTTTAGGAGTTTCTGTTCCTGTATGTGCTGAAATGTTTCTCTTATGACATAATATTTCTTGATGTACTAATCGAACAGTTGTTGAGCATCTTTGAGAATAGGTCCAGTGTTCTATATAGTGCATGACTCAGTTCCAGCACTGATTGTCTGAAACTCTGCTGACCTGCCCAACGTTCACTGCATGTTGTATTTGGTAGACTTTCTGAGTTCTTATTAAACATGATAACTTTTCCCCCTTTTAGTTAGCTGATTCTGCTCACTATGTGATTTCTTTTTTTTATTATTATGATTTTTATACGTTGATGTAGAACCATGGTGCTCCCAGTTTTTCATAGTTAATTCTCTATCTCGGCGGCTAATCTCTTCTTTTCCAAGGCTGTGAGCTTGAGTTTCTCGCTCATCTTCCAGGTTCTGTTTCTGATCTGGGCAGTGATCCTCCCAAACTCTGGTAGCAGCTATATAAGGGTTCAAAATGTCTTTCTGTGTGGAAAATAATATTAAAAATATGGGCATGTGTTTTGTCATAAACTCCTCTCAGAGCTGTGATTACCCATGCAGTAGTGGCACTCTTGTGATATTCCACAGAATTACTGCTTTCTCTTCTACTCCCAAATACTTCACTCAATCTGATTACAAACTTGAGACATGTAGTAAAGGTCCTAAACCATAGGAAGGGTGCAGGAGAGGGAATTTGTTGTTCATCTGAAAAGATTTTGTTTTTTGAAGTAATGGGTATGCTGGGCAGCCACAGTGAGTTACTGGCCTGTCATCCTAGGAATAGTACACGTATTTCTTCCACAAGTTGATAAAACCTCCATAGTAACCTGTAAGTGGGTCAATTAAAAAATGTGTGACCTAGGCACACAGAATTAGGTTTGACTTTCTGATACTGCCTTGGGCTTGTCCACACTGTTAAAATATCTGCCACTGAAGGATGTTACGGGCTTTGCAGTCATATGTCTTGTTATAGTTTGGATCATCTGTGTATGTCTTTCCATAGGATATGAAGCATTAGCTAGGGAAAATGCTACTCCAATTTGGAGCCACTTAGAAGATGGGGATGTGTATTCTGTATTGATTGAAGAAAAGATTATACATACAGGCATTAAAATTGGATACATCATACTACTTGTGTTATGCTTGGGGACCGTGTTCTTTTTGCATTTATATTTAGTGGGAGGAACAGATGGTGAGGACAGTTTATTGTGATGCGTTCATGAAAATGAGCTCTTCTTCTGTACAATTGTCCTTTATTCGTAGGGCATTCATTTGTTTGTAATTGAGTCTTTGCTGTACTGAAATACAGTATGTTGGAAATATGTGTTGGAAAAGGTTATCTTGTGCTTAGTGCAAAGTAATCCTTGTCTTATTGAGTTGCATTGTCTGCTGAAAAGTAAAAGGAAATTGCAAGAATGTTTGTGGGAGGCTGTGGCTGAAGGGGAGCTTTTAGAATTTACAAATCTGCATTTTCTTTCATTTGTACATTTTGTAGGTGATATTATAAGCCTTTCAGGTGAGACCACTATATAGGCCTTTCCAAGAGATCTAAAGCATAATTGCATTATTTTTATACATATTACTGTTAAGTAATTTGTAGCATTTGAGACGTTCCTAATAATCAGTATGCCCAAATTCCCCCATTTGTAAAATAAATTTATTCTTGTTAACATGTCAGTTGTAATCCTTGCTGAGAGGTCCTATGTGAATGCCAAATGCCATCATTGCTTATAGCACTGGAATACCATTTTCAATTGCTCTTTTGGAGATTCTGCTGGTGTTTGTGTATGATTTAGTTAAGACCCCTTTTGCAGCATCTTTGAAATATTTGGAAGTGCAGTGGAACAAAACCTGGAGGAGTTTCCTGGTAGGGGTTGGAAGCTTTTGAGTTTTTCCAGCCACCTGGACCCCCCACTTAGTCCATTTCCATATTGAGTATCATAATATGTTAAGACTGGGAGAAAAAAAGGATTTTAGTAGTATGTATATAGCCTGAAGCAGGTAGCAGTAGTTGCTCTTTAAGGAGCTTTAAAAAGTGTCTTTCAAATATTATCCTAGAAATAATAACAAAATGAGACCAGACAGCACTTCCAGTGGTCATCTAATTTGTCCACCTGTCATAGGGCAAAATCAGTTACACACCTGTCATTCTTGACAGGTACTTGTCTAACATATTCTTAAAAATTTCCACTCTTGAAAACTGTAATGCCTCTATACAGATCTAATCCAGTGTCTCCTTGTCATTGGCCATTGAAAGCTCTCCTTTCCCAGTATCTTAACAGAAATATTTCATACTGTGCTATCCACTGTGGGCAGTAAGAAGACACTGCTCTTTATCCCTGTGCATCAGCCATTTATGTATTTCTCCCTTCCTCTTGCTGAGTCTTTATCTTACTCATTCCTGGGTTTGTATTTTCCTCACAGACCCTGTTTTCTAAACCTCTGGTAATTCCTGCAGCTGCTGCCTTCTGTGTGTTGCTCATTTCAGATCACCGTTCCTATGAAAGTTCTGAAAAATGCATGTTTTCAGAGACTATATAACACATTAAATAGTCTCATCTCTGTGATCACTGCCTGTTCACACAGGTAGTCTTCAACAGGTGCTATGGGGCAAGTTACATAGGCCATAATGCTCCGCAGATGCAGAGCATGGTGAAAGAGAAGCTATCTGTGATGATTGAGTCATATCAGCCTTGTCGAGCAGCTTTTTGCATGGAAATAGATGCTTATAATTATGTTGATGACATGACAGGAAAATTTTGTGCTGTTGCTGAGTTGAGCTGGTCTTTTGAGCTGGAAGTAAGAATATGTCAACTGTGATGTTGACTGGAACATGGATCCTGTAAGAGCTCAAGAGACAAATACTGAGAATATAAAAGAAGCTGTTAAGACGCCTAGAAAAGGCTGTGTTACCCTTCTCAGAGTAGTGTTTCTTTGGAGCTTACTGTATTATGCAATAAAAGCTAAAAAGTTGAAAAGAATTGTTCTTACTCTCTTTCTTTATTTATGTTTAAAGTTATTTCTGTTTATTTACTCCAGGACATTTGAAATGGACCAAAGCTGAGGATATTGACATAGAAACACCAGGATCTATTCTAGTGAACACTAACCTGAGGGCTTTAATAAATAAACACACCTTTGCTTCTTTACCTCAGCATTTTCAACAATACCTCCTGCTTTTGCTTCCAGAAGTAGACAGGCAGGTAAGTAGCATCATGCAACATTTATTTCTTTAATGAGACTTTTTTAGTGTGTTTGCATAGGCTGATTTGATTGACTAGGAATTGTTCCAGGAAAGAATAAGAAAATTTCCGTACTTTCTTAAGTAAAACTGTTGGATGTAGAATGACTGTAAAGTTTACCTAAGCATCAACCAGCTCCTGCTTCCTTTCTTTCTCAAAACTGTGCAGTTCCTGGTTTTATCTAAATGGAAACTAGCCAGCAGATCTTCTGAACTTGCCAGATGTCTTAATTAGTTTTTCTACCTATGGTGTTGAAGATCAACTTCTCATCTTGGAGACTTTGTCTTGTATATTGAGTCTCTTTTCATCTGTGATCTTTCTGGGCACTTTGCCAGCAATGTCCAGGTCAATATTAGTTCTGTTAGCTTCTTCTCGTCCTTACCTTTTATGCATGCCTGTGTACACATCTGCTGAGCTCCAGTGCACTGAATCCATTCATTCACACCTTTTGTAAGGAGGTTCTTGTTCAGAGCTCATGACTCATATGGGTTGTTAATCAGTTCTCTCGAGGAGAATGATTTGGGTAGAAATAAAAGTTCAATTTCATGTTGTTTCTTACAATGTTTGGTCCTTCCTGCACAGGTTGGTCAGATTGCAGACTTTTTAGAGCAAGAAAAAAAAATCCTTCCAGTACGTGTAGTAGCTAAAATAGCAAAGAGAGCCCAAACCAAATTCATTTGCTCACTTGCGTCGCTTCCTGATTTAAAGTCTTAGCAATTTCAATGGGTAATTTTCAATGGGTAATACTCATGTACTTAACTAGGACATATTAAGTTGCCCGAATAGGGTGTTGTATATTTTTGCAGCTGGTCAGTATCCCTCTTTTTATATAACAGAAAATGCAGGTCCCTTAAATGACTGATGAAAAACTGCATCTTAAATCAGTATGTTAAATGCCATGGTTTCATTTCTTAAACTGTTAGTAGTTTGCATCTACCACAGTAACACAGGGGAAAGCGGTGCAATATGAGACAAAAAGAGAAAGAAAAATTGTGTTGATGTACATTTACTCAGTCTCTTATCAAATCAGATACTGTATGTTGTGGACTAAAATTATGCACTTTGATAATGGAATATTTGAGAAAGAATATTAAAACCGGAGCCTCAGGAGAAACAATGTAAATGTATTTATTCTTAAGCTCCCACAAGGTAGTCAAAGTCAGTATTAAGAGATTTTAAAAGAACCATTTTCCCTGCTCTATAATAGATTTTAATTTAGTGCCCAGCAAATATTTTCCTGTTAGTTTTGGGTTTTTTCCCCCTTTCTACTTAATTTACCAGAAGAGATAAAAAACAAGTCTGCTAGCTAAAATCATGTTTTTTCTCTAACCATCAAAGATCCCAGTGTTCATTAATTACATTTCAAGTAAGGCAGCCTTGTTATAGAAGTTTCTTACTTTAAAATTTATTTTTGCAAATGGAGGCTCTAGAACTGACAAGCCATTTAGCTTCTTATCAGGGTTCTTACAGCAGAGTTTTTGGCAAGAAAATCAAGAGAATATTTGTTGAATTTAATCATACCTTACTAGTTAAAAGCAGTGCATTTCTTTTTTATTTTTATTTCAAGAAAGCTTTCATGAAATGCATACATTGCAGGTGTTCTTTCAAAGGCCCAACACTACATAATTGGACACTGTTACTTCACAAGCAAACTAGTCACAAAAAAGCAGTTGTCGTGAGACATTTACAGATGTCTTTCTGTCTGCCATCATCTCGCAGTGTTCTGTGGGTTTGTGTAGCATGCCGTGTTTTAACATGCGTTTGGAAGGCACGAGTCCCTGTTCATCTCAGGAAGTTTAATGGCAATGTTTGGCCTCTGAGTGTGATAGTTTGGGGATTGTTTTCTGGTGAGGAGCGGAATAGCCCTGAACCCTCACTTTGCAGAGGTCTTAGCAGAGGAAGAATTGTATCCTTTTTCTTGCTGTCTGAGACTATGTCCTTTTCTATGCCTGAAGAGTAGCGTCCCAGATACAGACTGATGAAAGCAGTTGAACTGATACTCTTTTCCTTCTTGTGGCAAGTGAAAAACGCCAGTGTAATGCTCAAGGATCAAATGAGAGGGAAAGAGAATTCCAGCCAGGGAGCTCTGGTGGGAGTCTCTGGTGTTCGTCACTCCAGCTGCACCAGTCAAGGGTATTCAGTCTTCCTTTTTTATTTCAAATATCTAAATCAAATGGGGCATCAGGCAAGCAAAAATGGTGTAAAACTATTTTTTGAGTTAGCTGGCCATCTCTGAGGGTTCAGTTTTGTTGTTTTATATTGTCCTTTCCTGTTTTGCCTGAGAATTCCTACTTTTCTGGCTCTGAAGTGTTTCCTCCCTGTTCACTGCTCTGCAGTTGGCTGCTGCAGCCTTTGCCAGAGAAAGCTGCATTTCTGTGTTGTCGTGTGGATATAGTATGAGAAGTACTGTAATAAATGGCACTATAAAAATGTAATAGAGTTATGCTATTTGTGTATATATAGTGATCTGTGAAATAAATTACTAATGAAGTGCAGTCTCATTTAGGCTTTATTACTGCTCCACATAGAAAAACCCTATGATGAATCATTCTTTGTCATTTCTGTCATAAACACCATTTTTCTGGGCGGTAGAACTCCTCCTCCTTAAATCGTACTGAGCCGAAACTTGTCATGCATATGTCAGTTTGAATAAGCATTTTTAGAAACCATTAGTTAAGGGAGTTGAGATTTTCTCTTTTTTTGTGTGTGTGTATGCAAGTGTTTATAATAAATAAATTACTTCTCTCTCAACCCCGGTTAGTCTCATATGTTCAGAAAAAATTCAGGGCCAAGTCAGGAGCTTCGTGGGCTGTGTTTTTTTCTTCTGGTTTCAAGTCTTGTCGTTGCTATCAGGGAGCCATGGGAGCCCCTTATGGAACAAGAGCCATGGGAATCCATGGAACAAAGAGCCTTAGGAAAGATATCCCAGAATGGAAGAGGTTGAGAACAGCTGTGCTGATGTTGGTGCTGTCATTTTTCCCACTCTAGCTAGATTTTTGACAAAGTGGAAGTGTACGATCACTGCCTTTTTTTTTTTTTTTTTCCTTAGGAAAAGATAAATTGTATCATCAGTTATTCACACTTGAAAATTATTTCAGCTTGTATATTAGTTTAAATTTTATTTCAGTAGCAATGAGGCCTGTGTGTAATTTTCTGTATTCAAAATGCCTATAAAAGAAATTGGAGTGAGTTGGCGTTATGGTAGATATGTTTTATCAAGGATTTTATTTGCTTCCATTTGGGCTTAGTGAAATAGTATGTGGACATTGTTCAAAGAAGCAGCCATGTCTCAGACTTGCCTATTTAGCAGACTGCTCCAAAATGTTGCATCAGTGGTTACTGGGGACCTCATGTCTGAAATATGAACATCCAGGTTTTCAGCTCTTTGTTAATCTACATGTGTTCAAAGGCTCTAAAATTTTAAAGCTCAGCTGATACAGAAGCCTGTTGGGTGATCCCCCAGGAGACTCAGATGACTGTGCTGGCAATAAAGAAAACATGTAGGTATAAAAACTATATGGAAAGCAAAGTCTCTGCACAAAAGATTTCAGTTGTCACAAATTCCAGCCAAGTATTTTTCTTTTCGATTCTAATTAGAACATTCTACAGCCGAAGAACAATGGAATTCTCATCAAAGAATACCTGCTTCTAATATTAATACATCAAGCTGGTAATTACATGTAACAGAAGCCTTCCTGACCACCTCTCAGCAAATACTCATCTTCAAAGCAGGAGTTTTCTCTCTGTATCTAGATTGCTATACTGCATCAATGCCTCTTTAAATATTAATTGGACAGTGTATGTTGTGCAAGGATAGTAACAGGTCTGTATGACAGGTTGCTGAAAAGGAATGGCAGCTGGCAATATCTTGTCTACACCAGCTTTCCTTGTTGCTGCTACTGGGGAGTCAAATTCCTGCTGTTTATTTACACTGGGGTATGGGCAAAAGGAAAAAAAAACCCTACTACTTACCCATGTAGTAAGATTATGAGGAATGCTGCCTCATCTGAATAGTAGCAGAAAGCTTAAGTGATTTTACTCATCCTTGGAGCGCTAAACAAAATAATCTTTCCTGAAAGCTCTGAAAAAATGTGTCTTTCCATACTCTACAAACGCTTAACAATTCCCTGATCTTTGAGAATTTAACTCCCTACCCTGTAATTTCTCTTCTGGTAGTATTGGGTTCTTTTGAGTCTCTTGTGGTTTGCACTTGCCCCACCCTTTCACGCAGGATGGGAATTCCCTTCTGCAAAAACACCCACGAAGGATCTCAGAGCCTCCTCAGACCTGTGTGTTAGGTTGCAGTGCCTTTTTATCTGACCAAACTTACTCATGCAGAGCATTTACAACAGTAGAGGATATCCTAGTAAAAAGTTTTATTTTGTCTTAGCTTTATTTGGTTTATGAAGGAAATGTAGCACTTTCATTTTCTTTTCTGAATCAATCTATAATTTATAGTACTTAGTAGTTACTTAAATTCAGAATTCTACACTTAAATATTCTTAAGGAAATACTTAAGCCACGTAGTATTGCTGAAGTGCCTGTGAATGTTTCAGTTTTATATTAAGCCAATCTACTGAAAAGAAAAACATGATGTACAAATCAAAATATTCTAAAATATTTTTTATAAATCTAAAATATTTTTTTATGAATCTAAAATAAAATCTAAAAAGTCAAACCCCATCTTAATCTCTTCTTTCAATTTCTAAATCAGTGAATCCCAAAATAATAACTGTCTCTTGGGTCAATGCCAGTATTGTTGTGTAATAACATTACAGCATCCTGTCATTTTAAGGTCGAGCAGAGGATCTCTGTCTGTCTTGGCCTACTCAATTTAGGTTGAGCTGACACTTCCAGGTTGATTATATCACCTTGCGAAGATTCCCTCTCACATTGCATTGAAAAAAAGGCACAATAAATAGCTTAATCTCTGTTTCTACTGTCTGAACAATGATAAGGAAAGGTAACCATTGTTTTTGATGTGCACAAATCACTCCTACTCCCAAGCACATCAGTTTGAATTCTGCAGTGGAGAGCAGATAATGAATGATACACAAAATTCTTATGCTTGTAAAAGACAAGGAGAGAGGTCTGCTATCTGTCATTCTGACACAGTATTTATTTTATTCTTTTGATTACAATGAATAAAATAAATACTACTTAGTATATATTTTACTGTATGTTTTCTATAAAAAGTAAGCAAAACTTTATTTTCCACAGTCTCTTCCTTGTAGCGTTGTAGCAATCTTCCTGTTTGCTTTCTTAACTTCATCAGTACTTGAGGATTATATTTGCCGTTGGACTTTTCCAGCATTTTTTTTATGAGACATCAAACTGCAGAAATTAGTCCTGTGTGTATTATTTGCTTCCAGTTTTATTTTATGTTTCTCTCCATGGAATTATTGTGTAATAGTAGATAAATGGTTACCTTATCTTTCTTAGCTGCCTTTTTTGCTAATACTGCAACCTTTTAGCTGTCCTTTTCAATTTTGTCATCGGTAGCTTTCAAATATTTATTATTATGTTCCTGTAAATTTTTTAGTTTTACACTGAAATAGTTTTAGGATTATGAGAAAAGCACTTAGTTCAGAGGAGAACATTTGGAATAGAAGGTTAAATGTTATGTATGTCTTCTGCACCTAAGCATATTAAAAAAGCCAAATTGGCAATCCTGTGTGTGTAGTAATCGAAGCTCATTTTATGTCACATTTCTCCCTTTAACTGGCATTTATCAGTTAATGTGGATAGCATGGCATTGTAATGTGCTTTATTTATACAGCTTTATTAGGGTAGTTTTAATATAGGTATCTTAGAGACTAGATGGCTGAAGACATTCCAAAGTATTTAAGCTGCCTTTTCAGTAAAAGTCTGGGGCTCTGATTCCTGAGCTCATCTAGCCAGGGCTGTTCAGAGAGGTTACTACTCATGGCTGGCCCCTCTGTCCTTGTGCTGCAAATTAATACCTTTTTTACCAAACGCAGCTGTATGGATGGTGTATATTTACATTTCACAGTCATGTATTAACAAAAACCACCAGTTTCACTTTACAGGAGTTGAAGGCTGAAGGATTTCGCTTAGAAATCCCTGTTGGCTTTAGCTACAGGAATACTCTTTCAGCTTCCCTAGTGCAGTCCACTAAGGCTTACTGCAACTGCATTGCAATCTGGCTGCTCTGATTAATGTAATGGAATTCATGGTTGCTTGTTTGCAATAATCCTTAGAGGTCTTCCCCAATATCAGTACTTCTACATGTATGAATAGGAAGCTTTACATTTTTGTGTCATGTTTTTGTATTTCTGCAGACATGGTCATTGTATTTCAGAAATGTGAATCAGTGTTTTCCACCATGCCACATCCATGTTGTGGAAGTTCTTGTTTCACTTCCAAAGCCCTAGCTACAAGCTCGTCACGCTTAAAGCGTGTCTCGCCTTTACGAACAAGTTTGGCAGAGGTGTTAGCGGAACTATTGCTTTTGTCTGAGCTAGGCTCAACTCGGGGCATCTAGTAGGACACAGCAAGTGCACTGTGCTTGCTGAAAGCTGAAAATACAAGAGCCACATCTGTCTCTGCAGCATCCTTATTCATAAGTTGTTCTGGTGTGTGAGGGGCTCTTCACTCAAGGTTGTTCTGATGTGAACTAGTGAAGCTTTTGTTCCCCTCTCCATCCCTCCAAACTAATTTTATAAAGTACAGTGCACAGCTGTTAGTGCTTAAGTAAAGAGGACTTTGTATGTAATACCAGTTACATTTACATTTGACAGAATTATTAGTACTTTAAAAAGAGAAAAGAATTGATAAAACACCTCCTTTCCAGTAGGAAAGTACTTGCACAAGTGCCTTTTTAAGACTTTGTGCCAAGAGCTGTGCTGTGAGAGTATAACTAATATGTGGCTATAAATGGTAACGTATATGGACACAAGGGACTAGCATGCTTCAGATTATGTGGCTATTAAGGATGCATTGCACTGCTGGACTGTAGTATTTCAACTGTTCCTTCCTTGCAAAGTGCTAATAATTAAGTGATATGAGTTGGTCTGCAGTGCCTCCAGTGTTGCCACTGTAGGGCTGCACTGTAATTGGAGAACAGAACATTCCTTACAGTTCTGAATCTGAAGACAGTGAAAAGAAGAGCAAACAGAAGTGATCCATCCATGCTTCTCCTCAGTCCCCCTCCCCCCCCCCCCCCCCCCCCCCCTCCTTTCGGTGTATTTGTTTCGCTGAAATAAAAAAGGGAAAAAGATTTTGAGGGGGAGGGGGCTTCCTAATTATTTCAGAACATGGCTATTCTTTGTCTTCGCATTATTTAAACTCGAATTTCCTCTAGTTTGTTTTCTCATGTGTTAAGGACATACGGCCATTTTTTTGCACAGGAGGGGAAAAAAAAAAAAGAGGATGTTTTCCAATGCCTAGAGAAAAGGGATTGGATGCAGGGTTTTAATTGATGACACTCATCAAAAATGGCTGACTAATTTAAGATGTTTACATGTAACATCCCCTGACCTTCTCCTTCTCACATTCAAAGGCATATGTCTTTTATTTTTACAAGAGCTACATGAATAGACCCTGGCTGTTTACATCCCTTTTTCTGCACCTTCCCCAGCACATGTGTATTGTTGGATAATTTAATAATGTTTTACTTTCTCAAAGTCTCCAAGCATCTTTCTTTATACATATACATATACATGTACATGCTTCCCTTGATTACGACCTATGTATGTTTTTCTATTTTACCTTTTCTTTTTCCTCCGGCTTGTGGGCCTCTTTTAGTATCTATAAATACTTGCTGTTTGTTGTGTGTTCTGACATGCTTGGGATTGGTACTTGTATGATGGATATAGTAGGAAAATAAATTTGAATTGTAATTTCTATAATTTGAATGAAGTTAGAAGGTACAGTTTGCTGCATATTCTCGTTTTCCCTGTATTTTACTTGGGTTTTGCTTCATTTTAAAATGTTTTATTTTAAATTTTGCCAAATGTATTATTCTCCTTAAATTCTTCATTTAATTTCTTGCATCTGAGCTCAACCAGATTGGATTCTATTGTCTTTTTTGACACTACAGTGTATTGGAATGAATATAGCTATCCCACTTGTCTTCCTGATTTAGATAAGATCTACATTAACAAGTCACATTTCATTTTGAAAACATGTTTGCAATTCTTCAGTCTTACTCAGAATATTTCCCACTTTAGTGAAGATAGAAAAGGTCTGTTTCTTTCTTTAAAAGACTCTTTTTTCTTCTCTTGTCTGAAGCAATTATTCCTATAGTAGTAGATATTTTCTTTTTCATCCTTTGACATTTTACTTCTAAGTTTAGTCTGGTTATTTTTAAAAAGACTAATATTCAGAATTACTTTCATCATCTGTCTTCAGAATCCGTCTTTTGTATTTGAAGACAAACTCATTGATGATCAGTTGCAAATAACGGTAAGTTTTTCTTACAAGGCTTGATAACTTCATAATCAGGACTAAATAAAATTTAGCTGTATTCTAGGTCCAGTTACTGTGAAAAGGTAAGACTAATGGAATAGATTATGCAGAATGAACATTAGCACTCAAGTGGTATTACATCAGAATTGCTGAGAGAGACATAGTGTAAACTGGTTATCTTTCCATGTCATGTACCTAACTCATGAAGTTGCAGTGGCTGAGTTTGTTTTCTGGGAGCAGCTTTTAAGTCCGACCCATGTATTGCTGTCTACTGTATTCCTTTGTGTTGGGTGTATCTGTCTTATCATCCATGTACTTTTTAGCTTTAGTATACCTGTTTTGTGGTCCCAACACTGCAATGCTCCTGATGGCTGCATCTTGTCAGAAGCAATTTTCTTACACTCCTGTTTACTTACTTTAAATTCAGAACCTTTTCCATTGTTTGCTTTAAATACATGGAAACTTATAAAAAAGGATAGATTTTTCTTCAAAGTCATAGAACTGTGTGTAAATGTATGCATGTATTTTCGTGTTTGAGATGAGCCTCTAAATGTGCCTTATCTGCAGGCAGAGAAACAGTTGCTATACTTTTTTCTCTGTTTTTTGCAAGTCTTGTGTGTTATTTTTTTTGTGTGGTTTTTTTTTTGAATGTTCTGTAGCTTCCAGCTGCATTACTACTTCCACATTCCTACCATCTGTGTCCTCAGGACCTGAAATCATCAACATTTTGTATTAAACTTGGTACATCAACTCCTTTGCTATTCATTCCCCTCTCTTTTTTGCTCCTTTTTAGTGTTAAGTTTAGTTCCTCTGCCTTTCTCTGCACATTTCTCTTTCCCTTTTTTTATGTATATCAAAACCACTGATGAAAATTTGCTTCTCTTGAGAAAAGACAGTCAGAGAAGACAAGGAGAGTGGTTTTCCTCAAGACCATGTGTATAAGGAGCTCTTCTATAGGGTAGGATATAGTCTGGTTCAGATCTTAGGGGTCAAGGTCAGTGGAGAGTTGAGTGGCATGGATGTCAGTCATTGTGATGGGAGTTTGCTAGACCATCAGATCCAACTTGGCATCGGTAAGGCCACCTGGAATACCTTGTAGAGAGAGCGAGAGAGCTACTGGAGACTACAGTGAAGGGCTACTGAGAGGATTAAGGGACTAGAGCACCTGTCATATGAGGAAGGGCCTTTGAGAGCTGGCTTTTAGCCTAGTGAAGAGAAGGATCAGGGGGAATCTTACAAATGCGTATAAATACCTGAAGAAAGGGTGTGACAGGACCAGAGGCAGTGGGCACAACCCAAAAGACAGGAGGTTCCATATGAACATAAGGTAAAACTTTTTTTAATGTTTTAATGTGTTAAAGGCACATGTTGCTTAGGGAGGCTGTAGATTCTCCATCCTTGGAGATATTCAGTAGCTTTCCGGACATGGTCTTGGGCAAGTAGCTCTAGGTGGCCCTGCTTGAGCAAGGTGACCACCTCCAGGGGTCCCTTCTAACCTCAACTATTCTTCCATAGGGTGAGGAAGTGGATAAGCTCTTCTTTAAAGAACTTGAGGCAAGTCTGTATCACAGACCAGATTCTTATGGGGACTCTAACCTCCCTGTTATTGCTGGCAGGGCAGCAGAATGGAATGCAAATAGGGAGATTTCTGGAGAGTGTCAGAGTGCTTCTTGACTTCTGGTAATGGAGTAGGCGGCTAGGGGTGATGCACAGGTGGATCTGCTATTGAATACATAGAATAGCTGGTTATATTATAGAGGTATATAAATGACTGTGCTAGCTGTACCTATAGTGACTGTGTAGTAGAGTTCAAGATCCTGAGGAAGCAAAGAACAGGAGTAGTAGACAGAAGAAAGTTTGGGACTGTTGCTGAGTGAGGGGTGTGGTTTAATGACTGTGAACACATATACAGCTGACACAATGCCGCCTTTGCCTCCATTTTCACCAACAAGATCTCCCAGGCCTCTGATTTTTGTAAAAGCATTCAAAGAGGAGAACCGCCAGCAGTAGATAAGGACCAAGTCAAGATTACTTGCAAGAACGTGACCCATAGAAATCCATGGGATACACCAGACTGAATCCAAGGGTGCTGAGAGGGCCGTTGCAAGATCATTCTCTTTTGAAAGGTGCTGGAGATCAGGAAATGTCCCCAGCGACTGGAGAAAGGAAAAGTTGCACACGTCTTCAAAAAAGGCCAAAAGAACCCTGGGGTCTTGGTAGGCAGCAAGTTAAATAAGAGCCAGCATTACACCCTGACATTAAAGAAGGCTGGCAGTGTCCTGGGCTGAATAAGCAGGACCACAGCCAGCAGGTCAAGAGAAGTGATCATTGATACCCTTTCTTTCAAGAAAGATATTGACATATTGGAGCAAGTCCAGTGGAGGGCTACCAAGATCGTAAGGGGCTGTAGCACAGGAGAGCTGGATTTGTTCACGGAGAAGACTGCTAGGGGATCCAATGGCAGTTCCCACCTAGATAATGGGAGGTTGTGGAGAAGACAGCTCTTCCTGGAGGCAGACAGTAATGGCATTAGAGGCAATGGAGACAAGCTGAAACATGGGAAATTCTGATTTGATTATCCGGAAAAATATTTTCACAGCAAGAGTGATTAAGCATTGGAAAAGGTTGTCCAGAGAGGCTGTGGAAGCTCTCTTTTTGGAGATACTCTGAACTCAAGTGGGCAAGGCCCTAAACAAGGTGCTCTAAGTGGAATGGCTTTGAAAACTTCATGACTTCTGAAGGTTATACCAAATGCACGTGATTCTGTGTATGATTCTGTAGGCGATATCTACTGCTTTTTCCTCAGACCTACCAGACAAACCATTTAGATTGCCGCAATGATTTCTTCTTGAGAGCTCCATCCTGGTTGTTGCTCATTTCTTTCTGATCTTCTGGGTTCTTTCTTGTATTATTTCCTTATTTTCTTCAGGATTTGAAATCTATGTTCTGTATGTATGAAAACCTGGAGAACTACCAACACAGCATGTTAGCTGTTCAGTAATGGGCTAACTCTTTAATGTGATTTAAGATGATTTTTTAATGTTCTTGTTTTCCTTTGTTACTATATCTGATTTTTTGCCTGGCCCCTGACTTTTATCCCCATCTGAAGTGTATTCTTATAGTTTAATAACACAGCCAGGTTAGTACTTTCAATGTGGTTCTTTCTGGTCCTAGACATTAAATGAAAAGCTTGTGCTTTAAGTTCATAGTTTCCTGTCTTTTTTTTTTTTCCCTACACTGACATAATTTGCAAGGGTGTACTTTGTCCTAGCATCATTTCTGTAAAGAATTTACAGAGTTCTTTATTTCTTGAGTCAAGCTTGTGCAGTTACTAATCTAATAATTTATTGAAGTCCAGTGTTTTATTTTGCTGTTCAATCTGTGGCAGCTTGTATTCAAAATGTTTTTGTTTTGCTGTTCTCAACTTTCCTGCTGGGACCCCTCACACAGGCTTTTTTCAGAGCCTGGTAGTGCCACTGAATTATCCCCATATAGTTCCTTTTTCTGGATCTCCAAATTTCTGAGAGAAACACAAATTATCTGTCACATCTACAGGTACTTCCTGTGGACCTTTCTTGAGCTCTGTCTTTTTGTGGCCGTTTGCCTTGTCATATGAGGTTTACCGAGAAGTTCAGACAATCCAGTACTGGGGAGTTCTATAGTAAGGCAGCCCTATGTTTACCTCTGGTGCTTCCAGACCTGCTGAAGCAAGTCCAGGGGAGGGCCATGAAGATGGTCAGGGGGCTAGAGCACCTGTCCTATGAAGACAGGTTGAGGGAGTTGTGGTTGTTCAGCCTGGAGAAGAGAAGGCTCTAGGGACACCTTAAAGGTGCCAGTGCTTAAAGGGGCCTGCAAGGAAGTTGGAGAGGGACTTTTACAAAGGCCTGTAGTGATAGGATATAGGTAATGGCTTTAAACTGGAAGAGGGTGGATTTAGATTAGATACAAGGAAGAAATTCTTCACTGTAAAGGCAGTGAGGTACTGGAACATGTTGCCCAGAGAAGCTGTGGATGCCCCATCCCTGGAAGTGTTCAGGGCCAGGCTGGATGGGGCTTTGAGCAACCTGGTCTGGTGGAAGGTGTCCCTGCTTATGATGGGGGGGTGGACCTAGATGACCTTTAAGGCTCTTTTCAACCAAACCATTCTATGATTCTGAGATTTAGTGTAGGAAAGCATACACTGTTTTGCACTGGAAATAATGATGTGGGTTATTGCATTGCTAGTTTATAAATCAGATTTGAAAAGAAGATACAGTCATGATTATGGACAGCTCAGCAGAAACATCTGTTCCGTGAATGTCTAAGCAGCAACAGGGAGGCTGCACTAAAGAAAATACCCTTTCATTAAATAAATATTATCAAGTCATCATCTTGAAAATTAAACATGGCCAGTTCACTTCAGAAGCTATGGAAAGAATCCAGAAAAGGGCTCCAAAATTTACATGAGCTATAAAAAACAATCTGAAGAAAAAACTACTGTATTTGTGCTTTTTAATCTACCAGAACCAGATTAAATGTGAAGAACAGCAAATTTAATAACAATCAAGTGCTGTATTTCATACAATAGGCTACTAACCCATGGAAGTCTTTTGCATACTAAAAGTTAGCATTGATTGCTGGCAGAATTTAACTGATATAAATAGAAGATGGTGGATGCATATATATGGTAGTAGCCACAGCTATATCAAATGGACTGAAATATTTATTGAAAATAAGAATCCCTTTTTTCATTCTTAGGACAAGCTAAGCTAAATAGAAATCTTTTATTTGACAGCTTTCCTATTAATTGTCAATTATGTGTTCATTCACAGGTTTTATCTACACGATCTGTTCCTTGCAGTTATCAAGGGTTAGTTCAGCCTCTGATTTTGTCTGCTATTGTTACCATATGGTACCACTCCCATATTACTGACTGCTGAAAAATACAGTATCTTTGCTTAACATTGAGTTAAGCAGAAACACTATCATCAGAAATGCAGCCATTGTTTAACAGAACTTACAGATTTTTTGTGACAACTACAGCTGCTTTTTCTTTTCTTACCCAAGCACATCCATACTCATTCTCTATTATAGACTTGCCAACTGTTAGAGCATCCTTATGGTTTGGTCTCATTTATCACAATCTCTTTGAATGGTCATTGAGTAAGTGGAGAAATGACTTTTAGATAGGTAATGGCATACTTGAACAGTCAGCTGTATTCTGTAGGAAATGGAGAAACTTCCTCGGTGATTTTCATACTAGAAATACATGCAAGTTCACTTAAAAGTATTTTTTCAGATGGATAGAAGTTAAGTTTTATAATTGCCAACTATTACTTGACAGGGAGAGCTCTAGCTGTGGAGAACTCCTTGACGTAATAGGTTCCCAGATCATTAGCCAAAGTAATGAACAGGAGAATCATTGTTTTGCATTATTACATAGAATTTAGGCTTATGTAAAGTGCAAGCAGATCTTGTTAGAGTTTCTGAAGAATGTGTCAGTCAGAAATTAAACAGTCCAGAGACTGGCAAGAGCACATAGAGTAGTAAGTTCTGTTCCACTTTTTAGTGCCTTGTTCATTTTGTGATGGTAACATTATTTTTTTTCAGAAAACATTGGTATGAACAAAACATATGGCCTTAATACTACTCTTTGCAGCTGTTCTGTATTTCCCAATGAGAATTTCTGGCTCTTGGGCTTAATGAGAAGTCTGTTCTACAGGGATGCCACACTCGGCCTCAAGAACAGAAAGTGTCTAACTTGGCTTTAATATGACTCAAGCTATCAACTGCTAGCAAAGGAGATGTTGATGAGTGAGTAAGGCTCCTTCCAGCCATCATGAAGTATAATTGTGGTGGCTTATTCAATGCGTTTGTGTTTGAGAAGAAAGGTTCCAGAAACTAACAGAGTGTGTCTGCAGTACAAGCAGAGCCAGAAGACAGTGCCATGCTCTGTGCTATGACATCCATTTTAGATATTTTGGAACTAATTGCAATCTAAGGTTTAAATTGCATGCAGACAAAGCTAAGCCATTATGTTAAGAAATTGCAGTGTTTCCGAAGGTCATTCTGTCCAAATGAGGGGTTGTTTCAGATATGAATCATGAGCTGTGGTCAGTTACACTAGATCGCATAGAGTGACTCTGTTGGAAGGGCGTTAAGAGGCTAGAGGCCTTGAAGACAGAATGCAAGGACTGACTTAAGCATCTTTCTTTAAAAAAACAGAAGTTGACAATTGATTGGAAAAGAAACTCATGCAAGAGCACATTTACGGGTTTTTTTAATGATGATGTAATAGGTGGCAATTTGATATACTGTCCTTTAGCTTTGTAAACTGCGAAACATAAATTTATTTTTAAACTACTTTAGCAGCTTTTATATCTTGACATAGGAAATATGGAGAGAAAGGACAATTTGTCTAGTCTTCTCTACACTAAGACAAAATCAACAGTGTCTGGTTTTCTTGACAGATACTGTGTAAAAGGTTTTTTGGCTGTTCAGGGATGGTGAATTCACAGCCTCTCCAAATAAGTCTAGTGCCTTACTGTTTTCACTGTTTAAAAGTTTTCTCCTCAGTGATTAATCTGAATTTCTGTCACTGCAATTTTGACTGCTATTCTTTGTTCACTTTGGTATCAGTGCGGAGAGCCTGGAGATTGCTGTGTTCATTTTGCAGCAGCCTTCAAATATGAAGGCGGTAACCCATTCCCCACCTCCCTGTTTCTTTTTGTTGAGAAGCAGCCCTTATTAATGCAGTCTTTGTAGATCTAGGACTTTAAATCTGTGCTCAGCCTCATTTCTCTCCTTTGGTCTTTGTACCAGTTCTGAGTTGCAACAATCAAAATTGAACATACTGCTCCAGCTCAAGTGGTAACACCAAGGAGGCAAGAACTGATTTCTGTGGTTTCACACAGTACTCTCATTTATAACTTCCAGTGTTGTGCTCACCTTCTTTGCAATTTTATATCAAGGTTAACTTATATTCAGATTGTGATCAGCCTATGTGGTCGTAAGCCATAAATACTTTTCTACAGAAGCATTGCATAGCTGCTTAATTTCTTCATTTTGTATTTCTCTAGTTATGTTTTATTACAAGAGTCTGAAACTTTGCATTTGCTCCCATTGTAGTGCCCTAATTATCCCTGTTGTTTCGAAAGTAATTCTCAAATGCATCAAAAGAATTCTGAATTTCAGTTGCAGATTTCAGTGTACTCAGACCCTCTCTGACTAATGGTATTTGAAAATCCCTTCCGTTTTTTTATCATGCCCCTGAAATACAGCCTCCCAGTTGGTAATAAACAATAGTTCCCTAAGTAGAGTTCTGAGTAGTTCTGTAGCCACCTAATTACAATTTATATATCCTGGATTTGCTTAAGAAAATGTGACACAGCATTGCTAAAATCAAGATCTAAAACTTGTGCTGTTTCTCTTCTATCACAAGGCCTTTTACGCTGTCAGAAAGAAAATTGACTGACTTGACGTGACCTATTCTTGACAAATCTGTGTTGGCTGTTGTTCAGCTCCTTGTTAGCTTCCAGGCAGTTGTGTATAGTGTGATGTCTTGTGCTTTAATCATTACACATATTCTCCAAATCTTGAAGACAGGGAGAACAAGCAAGATACTAAAACATGGGCTTCTTGTATCAATTGAGATGCACTGAGCTATGTTGTCTAGTACCCAACTTCTTCAAAAGGTTATAGGTCCTCTGTAGGTTCTGGGTTCTATCTGCCCACAGTGTGTCCATATGACTATCTTAGGACACACTAGGGCATCTCAAAAAAGAATTGGCAGTCTTTGAGTAGGCCATAGAGTTCTTCTGAAGCTGGCTTAGTCTGAAAGTCCTTAGCTGTGCTTATCCCCTTCTTTATGCACAGGTGATGCATATGTGCTGTATACATATAGCCAGCACATAGAATTTTGCAATTATCCTCTTCACTGTTCTGAAATGCATCTTTTAAAAGTTCTGAGACAGATTCATAACTGGACATTAAACAGGATAGTCTATCAAGCCCAGATGATTTGAGTGCATTTAAGTAATATTTATTCAGCTCCTTGCTTGTTCAAGCGTGAGATCGTACCCTTTTGCCTTTTGTGGCTGGAATTAATTGTATTAAGCACCTCAATGCAGCAGATTTGTGGTGAAGATGGATGCAAAAAAGGCAGTATGAACATTGGCTCTGTGTCTGTATCCCTCTAATTTTTCCCCTGTTGCACAATGGGCTAACTTTCATCATCATCTTGCTCCTAACGTACTTCCATAATTATTTCTTCTGAAGTCTGATGTGTTCCTTGCCAACTGTGTCTTAAATTTGGTCCATTATACCATGTTCTGCTGTAGTATTCCTGCTTAGTAAGTTGACCTCATTTCCATTCCCTGCATGATGTGAGATCAACAGTGAGGTCCTAACTAAGACAATATGGTTTCACTGTACAATTCCCATTATTCCTTTGCAGGAGGCTTTGCACTACATGTGGTAAGTATTGTTTATTTAAAGAACTGTGAGGTTTCTTTAACTACTTTTTCACTAGCACAACGTTCCTGGGGATTCTCCCAACTAATTCTGCATTTATGGAAGTATGCCTACTTGAAACACATTTTTTTTTTAAATTCTGTTGCCATTTCTTCCTTTTCCCAAACAAGCTTTAGTCTTTTACATTACTATCAGCTATATGAATTATCAGATCTCCATTTTGCCAATTAAGTCAAAATGTTGATTGTCAACTAAATCTTCAAAGTCCTCCTACATACCATTTGTATTTCTCACGTTAGTGTTCAGCCATCAAAGACTGAGATAAATGTACCACTGTCATCACATTGGCCCCTTCTTTAACCCCTCCTTTTATAAATAAACTTGTTTTGGCAGTGGTCCACAGAACAGTATTTGATTTGATTTGTCCATACTATTGGGCCATCTATATAAATACAGCTTCCAAATTTTGGAGAAAATAACAAGTCTGTCTTTACAGAACGTTCCTTTCCTCTGTGAGGGCTCTTTTTCATCTTTGCTTAACTATTGCCATATCTCAAAACCTTCTTGGGGCATCACCCTGTAAGTAAAGATGCCAAAGCTGTTCTGCTGATAGCACCTATTAAACCATGACTTCATTACCAATATATGTCTGTTACTACTGATAACTTCTGATCCACTTAATCTCATTTTTGGCTGTGTTCTTACAGTGAAGGTAGATGGGCACCAAAGTTTAATAACTGGTGAAATTGGTAGATTTTGTAGGCATCATACCTGCCAAGACCTTCATGAGGTTCATCAGATAATCTCTGTTGTCCTCATTCCCTTTCATTCCCTCCTTGCAATCCTCTTTGGAGGCAGTAAATTTCTTGGACACTGAGAGCACTGGCTTTTCTTAGTCTAATCTTGGGTTTGGTTCCATCCCTTTTTTCAGAACAGGTTCTAATTTTGGGATTACGTTTCTCTGTATATAAAGATCATATGAAGTTTTGGAGGGTTTAGCATGCAGAGACCTTTTTATTCTCTGATGGTGTGTTTGGGTGCATTGTACCGCTATATATGAATTTCAGTCTTGCCAAACAGTTGCACATGTAAACTAGTTACTGGTGCCTGAGACTGCTTATTTAAAATTTACCTGTGCCTCTTTTAAACATGCTGTTTCAAGAGGAATAGGAATGTATTGATGTCCATTGCCAGCAGATGTGGGTTTATAGTTTGTTGTGTCTGTGCTCAGGAGCATGTTTGTGACTGCTTATACCTGGAACATTTTGTACAAATGTATCCACAGAGCTTATATTTAGTTCTGAACTGTGTGATAAAGGATGTCTTTTTTAAGTTTCCAGTAGTTGATGACAAGGTAGGTGGCCTTCGGGAATGTATTGCCTCCTTATGTTGTGTTTTACAAGCATTAACAGGAATTAGTTTGGTCAGTGCTTTTGTTACTGTGCTTTCCTATTGTTGCAATGTTGCTACCTCTTTGTAGCCTTTCCGTATTCACTTTCTCAGCTGTTTGAATCAGAGAAGGATGATTCCCCTCCAAATGAAGACATCTAAATGTGTATGTCTGCAAGTGTGCCAAGTGTACACTCCATTACGAACAACACACATTGAGTCAGTGCATGAACAAAGAGCCTGAAGAGCTATTTGTCTCACTGTGAAGTAGATGCTGACTTGTCGGTCAGCTGAATAGCCCTCTAGGCTCCACTGAGTGCATCGGCTACACCTGCATTGACTGTAACTGGAGATTGGAAATCTGGGCCACATCCAGACATTTACCCAGCATTCCAGGAATGCCACCACCCTTCATTACTTTTTAAGTTACATTTGTATAGATAGAGCTGTAGGGTCTAAACTTGTATGCCTTTGGCACTAACACTATAGAAATCATCAATAGCAAATATTAATCTTTGTAATCAAATGATAGTTTGTAAAGTATGAGTTTAGATACTGTTTTTAATATGATTGCAAGCAGTCACCCCTTATATTCACCTTCTCAAAGAATCCCAAAAGCACTTTAAGTAGTGGCCTGAAACCACTGATCACAGGTGGCAAGCATCTAGTTTTGGTGGTGTACACAGATACTTGGTAGTATCGCTTGGGGACTTACTGTGAACTGGTGTAGTGATTTAACCCTGGTGGCAACTAAGCCCCACATAGCTGCTCACTCACTCGTTCCCAGTGGGACAGGAGAGAAACCAGAAGAGTAGAAGTGAGAAAACGTCATGAGAAAATATTGTGAGATAACAGTTTAACAGATAAAGCAAAAGCTGTGCACACAAGCAAAGCAAAACAAGGAACTCATTTGCTACTTCCAGTCAGCAGACAGGTGTTCAGCTGTCCCCGGGAAAGCAGGGCTCTGTCACATGTAATGGTATATGGGAAGACAAACGCCATCACTCTGAACATCCCTCCTTCTTCCCCCAGGTTTTTATTGCTGAGCATGGCGTCATATGGTCTGGAATATCTTTTGGGTTGGTTGGAATACAGCTAGAACAGCTGTGTCCCTTCCCAGCTTCTTGTGCACCCCCAGCCTGCTGGCTGGTGTGGCAGTGAAAGAATGGGAAAAGGCATTGATTCTGTGAAAGCACTGCTCAGCAGTGATGAAGACATCCCTGTATTATCAACACAGTTTTCAGCACAAATCCAAAATAAGCTCTCTACTAGCTACTATGAAGAAA